>NC_061834.1:1320749-1325749 GCF_019202785.1 Penaeus chinensis | reverse complement strand
TCCTATTACTGTCTCTGATTTGGGTTGTTTATTACTATCGTTGCTATTAGGAGCATTATCAGCAATATTTTCAGCCTACTGAAGGTCTTGTCCTCATTAGGTCTTGGGTAAATGAGCTTGTGAATTGTCGTTCTATCTTCGTTTTCTTATCCACATGTCGAAGTTCTTCCTAAATTCAGCCTTTTATCTCCGCTGTCTATGCTATTACTAGAGAGAGATAGAGCTTAATCGCTTGTGATATTTCTAAACGGTCTTTTTCTTTTCATCCTCGAATGCTTCACTTCCTCTTATGGATTATTCTTAGTATTATTAGATCTGGTTTTATCAGTTTTATCAGATCTGGTTATTGTATTTCCTGTCCTGGCCGTGGCTTTTGACCCTTAGCCGCTTTCGGTGTACATTTACCTAATAGAAATTCCGTGGAAATATCTTTAGAAAATACCTTTTCCGTCTTCTTATTCAACCGTTCGTAAAATTGTCATCAGCCCATGTAAATGAGGTGGTTGACCTTTCCACCGTCTATGCAGACGGTTTAGTGAATCTACTTATTTTACTTTCATTGAAAGTTTCTTGCTACTCACAAAAGGTAAATTTTCTCGTCAACATTTAACACGTGCCAGACACTTTTTTACAAAATCAATGCATATCATTCTCTGTGTTTCGTATTTTTCTCTTTTGTCAACACTATGACCATTAGATTCCTTTGACTTATATCTTACAGTCTTTCTACTGTCATGGTATTGCGTTACTAGTCGGAAGGAGATTGTTTACTACAGATGAAGTAGACTGAGGGAGAAGCCGGAAGGAGGTCTCTTGAGAAGCAAAACGTAGGCCTGTATCTAGGGTCTATCTTAGGACTAGTGCTATCTCGTCTTTCATCATCAAGCCTACTCTGCCAATCATTACCCACGGTAGAATGTACCAATTACTAATAATTCACGAATGTCAGTCACGATTTTTTCTGCCTTATAGTCAACTTCCGTTCCCCTGGATTTTTCTCTTTGCTTCATGGTTTCAAAATTTTCATAGTTATCGTTTTTTTTTTTTTTTTTTTTTTTACCGGTATTCGATGTAGTGAGATTTTTTTTTCTATAGTGTCATGATTATTCTGATCATAAGAATTGGAATAGCAATAATAATTATTATTATTTTCTTTCTTATCATTATTATTGTTATTAATGTTATTGTTATTTTCATTGTTATTATTAGTAGTAGTAGCAGGAGTAGTAGTAGTATCATTATTAATATCATCATTATCATCATCATCATCATCATCATCATCATCATCATCATCATCATCATCATTATGATCAGTATTAGTGTTAGTATTAGTATTAGTATTATCATTATTACTATTGTTAATATTATTACTTTTATCATTGTGGTGATCATTATTATCAAAAAATTAATATTATTAGCATTATTAATTTTATTGCTGATATCATTGCCATAATTATTAACAGTATCATTATTCTGGTGATAATAATAATAATAATAACAAAAATAATGATAATTATTACTTTCTTTGTTATTATCATAATCATTATCATTATTATTACCATTATCATAATTATTATTATTATTATTATTATTATTGTTGTTGTTGTTGTTGTTTTGTTGTTGTTGTTGTTATTATCATTACTACCATTATTATCATTATTAATAGTTGTTATTATTATAACTATTAATTATACTATCATACTGATATCATTATTAACAGATTATCATTATTATTAACAGTATCATTATTCTGATGATAATAAGAATGATAACAAAAGTAACGATAATTATTACTTTCATTGTTATCATCATCAGTATTATTGTTATTGTTTTTTTTATCATCATCATCATTATTATTATTATTATTATTATTATTATTATTAATATTATTATTATAATTATTATCATTATTATTATTATCATTATTGCTAGTATTACTAGTATTGTTATCGTTATTGTTATTATTGTTATTATTATTGTTGTTATCATTATTATTATTATTTTGTTGTTGCTGTTGTTCTTTTTATATTTTATTATTAATGTTATTTCATTATTATTATTGTTAATACTATTCCTGTTAATTATTATTATTTGTTGTAGTCTATTGGTATTACCATCCTTGTTCATATAGTTGTTACTTTTATTATCCAAATATTAATGCCATCATCATCATCATCATCAATCATCTCCATCACGATCACCATCACCATCATCACTATCATCACCATCACTATCATCACCATCACCATCATCGCCATCACCACCATCATCACCATCACCATCATCAGAAGGAGAAGGAGAAGAGGAGATATCCATGATTTTCTTCCTTCCTCCCCTTATCAACGGAGCCCAAGGTCATTAAGTTATAATGGCCCCTCCCTTCTTTTAATGACATCTATATCTGGTTTCATGGACTCGATCCACGAAAATAATTTGGCGCAAATGATTCCTTTGTGAGAGATGGTAAATACATAAGGAGTAAGTCAATGTGTATATTGATACGTGAATGGCACTCAAAAATGGGTCATATAAAAAGAAAAAATCAATACATAGCCTTTTAGTCTGCTTAAGATTACACGCAGTCACGTTTAAGAATTCGGAATAATATCAATAATGAAATTAGTAATCTTAATATTAGTAACTGATAATACTGATCTTAACAATAATACAAATCAATAATTACAATAATAACAATGCTCATAATAATAACAATTCTTAATTCACAGTTAAAAATAACACACAACACTTCACGCATCACTAATTAACATAAGCAGCGCCAGGCAATTCTCTCTCCCTTTTGATTAAGCCGAATTTACCTAAACTTTGTACCCTAGGTTGTAATTACACAAATTTCACAATACGGTGTCTGTTAGTCGAGTGGCATCTGATCCTAATTGCCTCGAATGAAGAAGAGTCGCTGCATGTTATCAGAGCATTATATTAGGGCGAATCGAAAGCGAAATTTTTTAATCAATTGGAAAATCATCTTAGGAAGTTTTTTTTCTTTCTCTTTCTTTTTTTTTTTTTTTTTTGTTTCTTTTTTTTTATTACTGAAGCTCTACACTGTTTAAATGCGTGTAGATCGATACAATGAACAAAAGAAATCTAAACGAAAATCGGAATAATAAAATTTTTGTGATTTTTCTTTTACTTTAACGGGAGACTGATAATTTACGGGGAGGCTTACTTGCGTTTGAATCATCTACAATTTGTAACCAACTAATTTTATTAGATTTTTTTTTTTTTTTTTTCAAGATCATCCACGTATATTTCAAGACGCAATGAAGGGGGTAAACAGGAAAATAAGAGAAAATACCTTGAGAAAAAAAAACACATATATATACATATATATCTATCAATCTATATATGTATATATATATATATATTGTCCGATACTTACCTATTTTCTTTGCTACACTGAGGAACAATTTTTTTTTTCCCCTGATCTTGTATATATATATATATATATATATATATATATATATATATATATATATATATATATATATATATGTATGTATATATATGAAAGATGAAATAATGCAATGCCGCATTGATATATGTATGCATACATATGCATATATATGTGGATATAGATAGATAGATAGATAGATGGATTAACAGGATAGATAGACGGAAGAACCCCACCCCCACTCCTCGAAAAAAAAAATAGATAAATAATTAATAAAGAAAGAAAGAAAGCGAAAGAGAAAGAAAGAAAGAAGTAAATAGATAAATTATTTGATATATAAGTAATAAAATAAATGCAATAATAAAATTTAACCCATCAATTAAGAATCTTTCTGTCTGATCCGGGATGGTCCAGGATAACAAACAAAAACAAAGAAACAAATAAACAGATAAAATCGCAGACTCATTACCTCTTTGTGTCATCTTGTCCACAATATTACGAGCTGGAATAAGGGGGAGACTGACATAAGAAACTCTGATCTAATTATAAGCCTTTTAGATGAAGCTTTACCAGTCTTAAAAAGGTCCTAAAGTTTTTTGTTTTTTTTCTTATTTCTTTATTCTCTCTCTCTCTCTCTCTCTCTCTCTCTCTCTCTCTCTCTCTCTCTCTCTCTCTCTCTCTCTCTCTCTCTCTCTCTCTCTCTCTCTTTTCCTCTGATCCTGATCTTTCTTCTTTTTTCGTTTTTTTTTTTTTCTTTCTTTTCCTTTCGTGCCGCTTCTCACCTTTTCCATCTGTATTCCTTTTCCATCTCTATCTCACATTCCTCGTCCTCTTGTTCCTTCACCATTTACTTCCTCCTCTCCTCCTCTTATTTCTCCTCCTCCTCTTTCCCATTTTCTCTTCTCTCTCTCTCTCTCTCTCTCTCTCTCCCTCTCTCTCTCCCTCTCTCCCTCTCTCTCTCTCTCTCTCTCTCTCTCTCCCTCTCTCTCTCTCTCTCCCTCTGTCTCTTTCATTCGTTTTTTCCCGTAACGACCTGAACCCAAAATTCACTCCGAGAAATTAGCAAACACATTCCTTCAGCTCAATTACAAAGCAGACCAGATAAAAGGCTGATATTTACTTGGCTCTGGGGGGGAAAAATTCGATTGTTTGCAGGTGTGGATTCCAAGATTAAAGTTTATTTATAAAATCAAGTGAAAATGGGCGGCGTGTTAATGTACATCACGGTGGATTCTAAAATTAAGTTAGATGAAGTTGAATGATGTTAAATTGAATTATATTAAAGATTTCAAGAGTAAAGGCTGGATCTACGGGGAAATTTCTTATTTTAATGGCCTTGCTTGTAGCCTTAATGTATATTCAAATTCAGTACAGAGTTTAGCAGTTCATTAGTGACCGCTTAATTTTCTTCCCTCCTCTTTCTCTCTCTTTTTTCTTTTTTCTTTTTTCCCTTGCTCTGGAAATTGCTTAACTTTTTTTTTTTTTGTGAAGGGAGGGCAGGGGGAGGAGGAGGAGGAGGGATGCAAATTACAGAGAGAGAAAGAGAAGGAAGCTGAGAAACATATTTAAAGCCGCAGGGAAATTTACC
>NC_061834.1:1275749-1285749 GCF_019202785.1 Penaeus chinensis | reverse complement strand
CGACCAGATGCGGAAGTACATGAAAGAGAATATACAAAGCGTATGTTAATTCCTACCGTATTTGTAACAAGTTATCATACACGTTGATAGATAGAGATAGATAGATATATAAAGATAGAGAGAGAGAGAGAGGGAAAGAGAGAGAGAGAGAGAGAAAGAGAGAGAGAGAAAGCAAGAGAGAGGGAGAGAGAAAGCGAGAGCGATAGCGAGAGAGAGAGAGAGAGAGAGAGAGAGAGAGAGAGAGAGAGAGAGAGAGAGAGAAAGCAAGAGAGAGAAAGAGAGAAAGCGAGAGAGAGAGAGAGAGAGAGAGAGAGAAAGATAGAGAGGGGGGGCGGAGAGAGAGAGGGAGAGAGAGAGAGAGAGAGAGAGAGAGAGAGAGAGAGAGAGAGAGAGAGGAAAGAGAGAGAGAGAGAGAGAGAGAGGAGAAGAGAGAGAGAGAGAGAGAGAGAGAAAGCGAGAGAGAGAGAGAGAGAGGGAGAGAGAGAGAGAGAGAGAGAGAGGGGGGGAGCGAGAGAGAGATAGAGAGAGAGAGGGGGGGGGAGCGAGAGAGATAGAGAGAGAGAGAGAGAGAGAGGGGGGGGGGGAGAGAAAGAGAGATTGATAGATAGATAGATAGAGAGAGAGAGAGAGAGAGAGAGAGAGGGGGGGGGGCGGAGATAAATAGATAGATAGATAGAGAGAGATTGATAAATAGATAGATAGATAGATAGATAGATAGATAGATAGATAGATAGATAGAGAGAGAGAGAGAGAGAGAGAGAGAGTTCAAATTCAAATTCAAATTCAAACACTTTATTCCATTAATTACAATGGGTATTACATTTATATATATGTTGTTTACATTATGTAATAGGATGTTATATACATATATATTACACAGTGCTTGTTTAACTAGCTTAGACAGAGCATTAATATCAACGATAACTGAAATTTCGTACTTGGCTCGATGTTCAAACGCCTGATATTTCAGTGGATGTTTTTTCACTTTTGTTTTAAATGTTTTTTTTGGTTGGAGATATTTCTAATATTTTCGGGTAGTTGGTTCCAGATCACCATTCCTCGGATTTGCATATTTCTTGCCCCGGGTACTGTATTCGATCTTTTGATATATAAGGAGTTATTTTGCCTTGTAAGGACACCTGTTATGTTACCTGTTGTTTGTGTAGGTAATAGCCAATTTGGGTAATTTCCTTGTATTATTTTATAGATCAGAATTTACGTGTCATAATTGTATTTCTTTTGTACTTTTAGCCATTTTAGTTTGTTTATATGTGGTGTGGTGTGGTCATATTTATTTACATTTCCCTGTGCTACTCTTGCCGCGAAGTTCTGTAGTTTCTGTGTCCTTTGTATTTGTGTTTTGTTTGTGGTGACCCAGATGTTTAGACAGTAATTAAGGATACTAAGTGCTAGTGTTTGTATAAAAGCAATTTTTGTTTCTGTGGGTATTTTATTTTTTATATGATTCAAGTATATCAGTGTGCCCATTACTTTTCTGTAGATGTGATCAATGTGTGTCTCGAATGTCATGTATCTGTCTACGTGTACCCCTAGGTTTTTTACTGTTGTGTTGGGTTTGATGTAGCAACTTGGAGATCTATAACTGTACCTGTGGGTATTTTTGCTATGTTCTGACGGCTGCCTATGAAATTATATTGTGTTTTTCGTTTGATTTAGTTTCAGGCCATTCATATCGAAGTATGTTTTTGCTTCTGTTAGGGTCTGTTTAGTCTTTTCTATCAATTCATTTAGATTGTTTACAGAGGCAGCGTGAAGAAATTGAGAGTCGTATGCGTACTGAACAAGACAGTTCTTTTGCAATTGATGACTAATCATTTATGAATATAGTAAATAAGATTGGGCCAAGGATTGAGCCTTGTGGAACACCGAACGAAAATGATTGCTTTGGTGATACTTTTTCATGGATTTTGACTGATTGAGTTCTCGCGGACAGGTAACTTTTGAACCAGAAATTATCAATTTCGTAATTTGTTAGTTTATTTACAAGTAATTCATGGCTGACACTGTCAAAGGCCTTCGATAAATCACATAAAGTGAGCAAATTGATCTGGTTATTGTCTATATTATTATATATTTCATTTGTGACTTTTAGTAATGCCGTTTCGGTTGATAATTTATTCCTAAAACCGTGTTGCGTGTCAGATATAAGGTTATTCGCTTCTAAAAATGTTGTTAATTGGTTTGCAACTATTTTCTCGAGAACTTTAGATATTACTGGTAGTATAGTGATGGTCTATAATTATTGATTTCGTCTCTGTCACCGGATTTGAAAATCGGAGTTATGATGCCATGTTTCCAAAGTGATGGATAAACACCGGTGACTATAGATGTATTAATAATTACTGTCAGATAGTATGCAATTGCTGGTAAACTATCGTTTATAAAACGATGTGCAATTCCATCTGCTCCCACTGAATTTGTCTTTTTTAAGTGTTTTATTGTTAGGATAATTGTTTCTACTCCTACTGGTTGCGGTCTGAAGAAGTTTGTTGTAGTGTTCGTTTCGTTTATGTTGTGTTGATATGTGGGGGCGGTTGTCTGTTCAAACGTGTGTCTACCTACTTTTGCAAAAAAGTTATTCATGTATTCTATATTATTTATGGTATTTTGGGAAGTGTCTGTATTTTGTTTCTTCTTAGGCACTAATGTATTTATTAGTTTCCACATTTCGGCAGAATCGCTTCTGCATTCATTGAACTTATTTTAAAAATAATTAGTTTTCGCCCAGCGAAGGAGTGTTTTCACATTTTCTTCTTTGTTTGTATTCAGCCTGAAGGGTGGTGTCAAATTTGTTTATCTTGAAAGCTTTGTGAGTATTATTTCCATCATTTATGGCCCTCTTAATGTTGTCATTTATCCAGGGGGCGGGAGGATGCCTAACTTTTTTTTAAGGAGCCCAGGCATCGAAGCCGTTCTTTATCACGTTTGTTAGAATATTAACTTGTTTGTCAACGTCGTCAGTTGTTAAGATCTCTGACAGTGACGAGTCATTGTCTATAATATGTTGACAGAATAATTGAGGATCGTAATGCGTTAGGTCGCGAGAGGTTTTACTGACTGGTTTTCGCTTTGTTTTTACTATATTCAAGGTCAAGGTTATAAGCTCGTGATCAGCAATGTGGCATGGGACAGCGTCTGCGTGTAGTGTAACATCGGGTCTGTTTGTGATTATAACATCTAATATGGATGAGGTATTTTCTGTAATCCTTGTAAGCTTTTATATAAGTTGTTTTAATTTGTTTTTGTTAATTATCTAATTTAATTTTGCATTTGGTTTATTTAGATCATCATTTAAATCACCTAAGATGAAGAGTGGTTTTCTCTTTATTTACATTTCTCTGAGAATATTTTCTAGGTAGTCAAATGATTCTGTGGTGGCATGAGGGTGTCTGTAGATTGTGCCGACGAGGAAGGAAGGATACATACTGCTTTGTACGGATACCCAGATGGCCTCAACTGCTGTATGATTTACAGTTGCAGAGGAGATCTTATTTGATTTAAAGGTATCGCTTACATATATGCAGACTCCACTTCCACGTCCTGCATCACATCTGTAAACGTGAAAGTTTAGGATGCTGATGAAACTGCTTGATATTTCTTGGTGAAGCCAAGTCTCACTAATGCACAAACTATCAATATTTCTCTCCTTAATTATCAATTTGATTTCTTCGAAATGACCGAGGAGGGACTGTGCATTGATGTGTTCTATTCTGATGGTTTTTAAGGGTTTGACCGCCGGATTTGCAACGTCAAACAGTCTGCTCGCCTTTGTACTTGCTTCTATTTGGGAATACCTTTACATTGTTGGGGAAAACGTCGGACTCTAAGAAAAGATCTGGGTTTATATCTTTGCTCCTTATGGTGACTGTGAAGCTAGAGTAATGATTATGTGTCATTTTAGTTTTGAAAGCTTTGACATTAGAAATTTGGTTGAAATTATTTTCCAGGAAGTCTTCAATATCGTCTTCATCTGTGTCTGGGTGGTAACTCGTGATATATAGGTACACTACCTAAGGACGGTCGACACCTTGCAAGGGTTTTGGCGAGTGGCGTTCCTCCCTTGTGTCTCTTCTTTGTTTTCTAGAGTTGACTTGAACGAAACCTTCCTCATCTTGGTCGGGCTGCGGCTGTTCGTTTGTTTGTCCGCGTAGTTGTTGATGATGAGCTGTGGTGTTTGTGGAGCAGGAGGGGTAGAAGGGGGGGCAGGTACTCTAGCTACGTGGTGGTATGTCGTATCTTCCCACTGGCGATTTGGTTGAAGATGTTTTTTTGCTTGTTTTTCCTTTTACTGTTTCTAACGTAACTTCTCCTAGGTGTGACTTGTGCAGAAGCTTTGTTCCTCATACCGGTTGGGGACGTGTCAGCGTTGTTTTTTGGCAGACGCTTGCGTGGCTCCGGACGAGGGGTGGCTGGCGCATCAGCAAGATCGTGAGTCTGCTGGGTCGGAGTGGGTAGAGAGGGAGTGGGTAGAGGGGAATGAGTGTCGGGGGAAGGTGGTGGGGGTGGGGGGAACTATTAGAGGCGTTGGTAGATGTAGATGTCGTTCTGCCAGGGGTAGGGACTGCGAAGGGGAAGGATTGGTAGGCGGATTGAGCGTGGGCAGGGGTTGGGAGATCAGATATTGCGTGATGGAATGGGGTCGAGGATGATGTGACGAAAGCTTCCTTTCCGCATTCCTGCGGCTGAGAAGGCATCGCACCTTGGCGAATTAGACTGTTGATTGCAGATTGTTGTTCGGAGAACATTCCGATCAGCAAATCAATTTTATTTTCAATAAGATCTTGATTGACAAAGGAGGGTTCGTGCTGTGTTTGTGTATTTTGGTGTTTTGGTTTTTTGATAGAATTTTACAAATGATACTTCGTTTTCTTTGGCCCGCGCTGCTAAGGGGCCCGTATCCTAGGGCGGAGGTCCCATTATCACTACGGCGGCTCTTTCGTTTTCTTTATCTTCCTTTCCCTTCGCTTAGTGTCTCTCCCTTTCCCTTTTCTTCCAATCTTTTCCCATTTTCCTCTTCTTCTCTTTCCTCTTTCCTTCCCTGAATCCCTTTCCCTTCCAATTCCTTAATTTCTTTCCTTCGCTTTTCTTCCAACCTCTCTTCTCTTCTCTTCCCTTTTCTAAATCCCTTTCACTTCCCTTCCCTTTCCTCTTCCTTTCCCCCAATTTGCTTCCCCTTTCTTCTTCCCTTTCCTAAATTCCCTTCCCTTTCCTCTTTTCCTCTTCCTTTCCCCCAATTACCTTCCCTTTTCTCCTTCCCTTTCCTTAATTCCCTTTCCTTTTCCTTTCCCCCAAATTCCCTTCCCTTTTTCCTCTTCCCTTTCCTTGATTCCCTTCCCTTTCCTTTTCCTTTCCCCAAATTCCCTTCCCTTTCCCCCTTTCCTTTCCTCTTCCTTTCTCCAAATTCCCTTCCCCTTCCCTTCTCTCCCCTTTCTTCTTCCTCTCCCCCAATTCCTTTCCCCTTCCTTTCTCCTTCCCTTTCCTCTTCCTCTCCCCCCAATTCCCTTCCCCTTCCCTTCCGAGGAAAAGGCGAAAAAGCTTTATGGAAACTGCTTCCATACCTCAAGGCCTGATGCAGAGCGAAGCAATTAGCAACTTTCATTATTTTTTTAGTACAACCGTTCTATACAATACGTAATGCAATATGTGTATATGCCAGTGTTATATAACCCAACCTAATGACACGATTCGGTTTAGTTGTGCAACGTGTGTGTGTGTGTGTGTGTGTGTGTGTGTGTGTGTGTGTGTGTGTGTGTGTGTGTGTGTGTTCATCTGCTAAAATCTAGAGAAAAATATAAACATTGAGTTGGGATCTTTCGCAAGGTGACTCCATGATGTTCCATTTTCAAGAACAACGTTGACACTCAGACGCGAGGTATCTTTGTAAATATCTTTTATCTGTTTTAGTAAAATACCTGCTTCTGATAAGTAAATCATTATATAAAATACAGAGAGAGAGATTGATAGATAGAGAGAGAGAGAGAGAGAGAGAGAGAGAGAGAGAGAGAAAGAGGACGAGAGGAAAGAGAGAGAGAGAGAAAGGAAAAGAGCGAGAGAGAGAGAGGAAAAGAGCGAGAGAGAGAGGAGGAGGGAGGAGAAAGAAATAGATAGATAAGTAGAGACAGATATAGATAGAAAGTTAGAGATAGAGAGATACGCTCTCCATTTTTTATAAGTATTCATTAATTGTATTGAATTATTGTACAGCATTTTTAACTTTTGAATTTTATTTTTCAGTTAAGAATATATTAGAAAGATTACAGTTTGTATATAAACTACTCTCGTTTTATGTAAATTGTATTGCACAGAGAAATGCACTTTGCTAGGTGCAAATAACATCAGGCAAATATTTGGACATTACTCGTTATATATATATATATATATATATATTTTTTTTTTTATTTTTTTTTTTTTTCCTAGTTAACTAGTTGTATAAAAGGTATCTGTTTTATTATTTGTTTGTTTGTTTGTTTTTTCCAATCTTTCAATCTTTCTCTGAAGATGTTCCTTGCTTACCAAGATAAGATAGGGATATAACTATTTACAAAAAAAAACACTCGCGGCTTAAAAAAAAAAAAAAAAAAAAAAAAAAAAGAAATGCATGAGGGGGAATGGCAACGTTATTCAAAGGACACATTTCTTCGACGGACATACGGACACACGTACACTCTAGAACATACTTCCCTTAATCTATTCATCCAGCCATCACATAAGGCATTCGTATATTCATTCATTCACTTATTCATCTATCTATCTATCAAGAGGAGGCGCTTATATTACCTAATCTGATTTGCACTGAGGTTACGAAAATCTACAAGCAATTGAATGTAAAAGTAATCAACGAATTTAAATATAGTAATCCACGAAAGCCGACCAAAGGGCTTTTCAGTGAGCAGCAAAAACACTATGGTTATGTTCACTACAGCGCCATCTTCAGGCATGTGGGAAAATTTCACAACAATTGGAAAGGCAACGCGGAAGTAGAGTACGGAAGACTAAAAACATATATTTCTTTTTTATGTTGAAAATGCCATTAGGCAACTCTCCATCCAAGTCAGAGAGGGAGAAAGTACTCGAAATATGAAGCACACTGTTGTTGTTGTTATTATTGTTGTTTTTGTTGTTGTTATTATCATTCTTATTGTTGTTCGTCCTCATGTGTCTTCTGTAGATGTAGGAGGTCGAAATAAGAGGTAGGTTCTTTATCCTGCTGTTTATTTTCCACAATTATTATCATTATTATTGTTATTATTTTCATTATCAATATTGTTGTTATTTAAGACCATTATTATTATTACTATTATCATTATCATCATTATTATCATTATTATTATTGCTATTAATATAATCATCATTATTATTATTATCAATATTTTCATTTTATTGTTAATATTATTATTATCATTATTATCAATCATCAGCATCATCAATATAACCATCTTTATTTTCATTCTCATTATTATCATCACAATTATTATTATCATTACTATTATTATTATTATTATCATCTGCATCATTATTATTACTATTATTATCATCATTAGCATTATACCATCATTATCATTTTATCATAATTATTATTATTATCATTATCATTGTTATTAATATTATTATCACCATTATTATCATTGTTATCTTCTTCATTAGTAGAGTAGCATTGTCATCATTATTATCGTTATTATTACAATGAAAATTATATCAATCAATGTGCTGCTCCTCAATATTATATTAGTATTATTATTATCATTATTGTTAGTATTATTATTGATATAACTTTGGAAAACTAGCTTTCTCCTTGTTCCTGATTACCAATACTTCTTTTTCAAATTTGTACCTTATACACTACTTGAAGATGCTTCATGTGCTTCTTTGCAGTGATAACAGCATGCCGGACCTGGAAAGTTGTTATCTTGATGACCTGTTGTACCGCACTTGACACACTCTCGGTAGTCCATTTTCCTTGAGGGCAAGAGTTGGCTCTGTGCCCATAATCCTGGCTGTGAAAGGACCGCGTTGGGTTGGACACAGAAGGCTTTCCCTTGAGGTGTCCCGTGCCAACTCTACCGATTCCGGAAGGACTAATGTTTCAGAAATTAGAAGAGGTGGTGTCGGTTGTTCCACACCATCTCAATTTTCTTAAAATGCTTTACTGCCACTACTTTAAACTTCTTAAGTTACTCTAACAGTTTTTTTTTTTCTCGGAAAACCTCATTAGGTCTCGGGAAAAGACAATTCCCTAGCACTGACTTAGTATTCTGTGAGGAGAACATTAGACTTGAGCCCCTGGAATGTCCCAAGTTGCACGCAAACGGTCACTCGTCTGGTGACGAAATTTAGACTATCGGGCGACCATCTCTCTGCGAAGTGCTCCGAGATCACGTTGATACACCTTAACTATTAAGCGATGGACATCAAAAATATCAAGATCCACGATGGACACGCCATCAGTGGTCTTCACCAAGGTATTTGTTATATGAAATGCTTTTATATTTACCAGGTATGATTTCCTTGACGAATTGAAGACCTTTCTCCTCACCTGGCCTGGGAGCCTGGGATTCATTCAGAGTCCTGCTCTTGCCCTTTGGAACCTGGAAAGGCAACAGGTGGCATTCCCGGGACCTATGCGATGCTGACTGGGCAGTGCCTGCTTGACCCTAGCCATTTCTGACCAGCCGATTGACTTGACGAGCCTTGATCAAGCCAACATCTTACCAGAATAGACGCCCAAAGAGGTGTGTTGGTAGCTACAGAGCGCAGCATGCAACATTGCTCAACCTTCAGGACTCCTGTCTCCTGGTAATACAGGACGCCACGCACGACAAACACCCGTGGGAGAGTTCTCCCTGTTCCAAGATGGAATGAACCAGGGCCTTGGTGCACCTGGGAGCCATTTTGTCGTTGGGACCTCAAGCCCCCCCCCCCCCCCATATAGCGGCTGCCGTTAGGGGGGGGGGGGGTAAAGGAAGGGAGAAAAGAATGTCAAATGGAAGGTTAAAAGCAGACGGTGAAGTTCGCCAACATACCTATTGGAATTATAATACGCAAGTATATAATAATGAAGTACGTAATAAGCCAAGTCAGCCATTTAAATCATGAATTACCTTGTAAAATATATCAGGTGTATCGTATTAAATGGACGCCAGAATATGGGTGTCTAATCGTCCCAAGACCTGCCCATTATTCCATTGCTATTACATTTCCCTCTTTAACATCATTATTATGTTTGTATGTGACTGCATTGGCTAAATTCTTTTACCGACTTTCGCATTCTTAATTAATTGTTAGCAAAGTATTGTTTGACGTTAATTAGCATGTGTTGATTGCCAGCTATTGCACAACTGTTGTGGTTCTTGGCAGACTTTAAAAACACCAGGTGCACAGGACACCTGCAGAACACTATGCTAATTAAGCTGTTGACTTTTCATTGTCCATGTCTACATGTATGAATATATAGATCGATAAATATAGCCAATTGAAAACGTGTGAAATATATATCTACATATACATGCATATATACATACATATATATATACATATATATATGTATATATATATATATATATATGTATGTACGTATATATGTATATATATTTATATACATTTGTGTCTGTATATGTGTGTGTGTGTGTGTGTGTGTGTGTGTGTGTGTGTGTGTGTGTGTGTGTGTGTGTGTGTGTGTTTTGTAAGGGCATTCATCCATCGGCCTTTGTCCAAGTATGTGCTGACGAGTAAAGAACAAAGAAAACAAATCTAATTCCAAGTATTTATTTAGGAAAGAAACCTTTCATATTACAACAGCATCAGAATATACCTTTGGCAACCATCAACTGAAAGTTCTGAATTAAATACTTTATGTTGGTAAACTATTTATGTAGACATAGCGATATATAAATAAAGAGATAGACAGTGAAATGGAGAGGTAGACATATCGATAGATAATCTGACATATGGACAGGCAGATAGACAGACAGTTTTTAATCTA
>NC_061834.1:1265749-1268249 GCF_019202785.1 Penaeus chinensis | reverse complement strand
ATGCAAAAACTAAATTTACACACACACACACACACACACACACACACACACACACACACACACACACACACACACACACACACACACACATATATATATATATACAGGACAGTACCCGTGTATTTCATCTCAACAAAGTATTTCCTTATCGTCCTTCCACAGATACATTTTTGGCATTTATGCAAGCGAGTGAACAGAGTATCTTTTTGATGTCCCTTCCTGGCAGATATTTCTCCCCTCAAATCTCTCTTTCCCCTTGGATCCCGACTGAAACTCAGTGAGATGGAGTAGGTTTGTATTACTTTTGGGGGAGAAATGCTGAAGTAAATAACAAGTTCCGTGACAGAAATATATGTATGTATATTTATTATCTTATTTTTGTTTATATGTTTACTAACTGGTGACTACCTGTTTAATCATTTTATTTTTTTAATTACTGTCTTTCAGTCTTTCTCTCTCTTTCTCTCTCTCCTGTCTTTCTCTGTCTCTCTCTTTATTTCTCTCTGACTCTATCTGTTTCTGTCTGTCTTTGTCTGTCTGTCTCTGTCTGTCTGGAGAGAGGGGGAGGGAGGGAGAGAGGGAGGGGGGGAGAAAGAGAATATAATGCTCAAATCCCTCCACATAAAATAGCTCAAAATTCCGAGCCTGGACGAGCAACGAAAATTTTTAGACTGAATCAAACGACTTGGATTAAGTTGTTGAAGCATCTTTAACTCACATCGCGTTACCATGGGAACGATATAGGGGGGAGAGAGCGAGAGACAGACAAACAGGCAGATATACAGACACACAGACACACAGACAAACAGACAGACACACAGACAAACAGACACACAGACAAACAGACAGGCAGATAGAGACACAAACAGACAGGCAGATAGAGAGACAGGAACAGACAGACACACAGACAAACAGACACACAGACAAACAGACAGGCAGATAGAGACACAAACAGACAGGCAGATAGAGAGACAAACAGACAGGCAAATAGAGACACAAACAGACAGGCAGATAGACAAACAGACAGGCAGATAGAGACACAGACAGACAGGCAGATAGACAGACAGACAGGCAAGTTGTTGAAGCATATTTAACTCATATCGCGTTACCATGGGAACGAGATACACAGACAGGCACACAGACATACAGACAGACAGGCAGACAGACAGACAAACAGCCAGACAAACAAACTGGCAGACAGACAAACAAACTGACAGACAGACAGACAAACAGATGAACAAACAAACAGACAATCAAACAGACGGATAAACAAACAAACAGACATGAAAACAGACAGTCAAACAAGCAGGCAAACGAACAGGCAGATAAACAGACAGACAGACAGACAGATAAAGACACAGACACGCCGTAAACCGAGAAGCTAAGCTCGGACAAACAGCCAAATGGCAAAACTGAATCAAACGACTTGGATTAAGTTACCGATGCGTCGTAGAGTTTTATCGCGTTGCCATGGAGACGCCCAGTGTGTATTCAAGGATTTTTTCTTTATATTTTTTCTTCTTTTTCTTTTTCTTTTTTCTTTTCTTTTCTTGAAAAAATGCACCGGGAGCGAGTGTATTTGCATGATGCCTTTTTTTCTTTTGTGTGTGTGTGTGTGTGTGTGTGTGTGTGTGGGTGTGGGTGTGGGTGTGTATGCGTGTGTGTATGTGTGTGTGTGTGTGTATGCGCGTGTGTGTATGTGTGTGTGTGTGTGTGTGTGTGTGTGTGTGTGTGTGTGTGTGTGTGTGTGTGTGTGTGTGTGTGTGTGTGTGTGTGTGTGTGTGTGTGTGTATGCGTGTGTATATGCGTGCTTTTGTGTGTGTGTATGTGTGTGTGTGTGTGTGTGTGTGCGTGTGTGTATGCGTGCGTGTGTGTGTGTGTGTGTGTGTGTGTATCTGTGTGTATGTGTGTGCGTGTGTGTATGCGTGTGTGTGTCACATCATCTGTATCAATTTCGTTTCTCCAAAAGACGAAAAAAACAAGACAGAAAAATGGAAAATGCTGATATGCATTCATTCACACTGATTATTGATTAGTACGCTCATCACGTGAAGCATTTGCAATTGCAAACGCATGATTCAAAAGCGATATTTTTTTTCGTTTTGACGTCACTTTTTTCGTCTAGTTTTGTTGCAGGGTTGCAGAGCATCAAAAATCATTTGTTTTTTGTGTCTAGTTCTCTCCTCTCTTTTTGTTTCTTGCCCCTCTCTCTATTACTGTCTCTCTCCCTCTTCCTTTCACGTTCTCTCTGTCTATCTCTCTATCTGTCTTTTCTTTTATACGTCTATTCTTTATCTGTCTCTTTGTCTTTATCGGCCTGTCTGCCTCTCTCTCTCTCTCTCTCTCTCTCTCTCTCTCTCTCTCTCTCTCTCTCTCTCTCTCTCTCTCTCTCTCTCTCTTTCTATCTCCTCTCTCTCTCTCTCTCTCTCTCTCTCTCTCTCTCTCTCTCTCTCTCTCTCTCTCTCTCTCTCTCTCTCTCTCTCTCTTTCTCTCTCTCTCT
>NC_061834.1:1230749-1233249 GCF_019202785.1 Penaeus chinensis | reverse complement strand
TCTATGTGTGTATGACTGAATGTGTGTGTGTGTGTGGCCTTTTCCATAGCATCAAATTGATAGATTATTTGATGAAAATCTTTGAAAAAAAACTGTCGCTCTTTCTACTCAAGAGATGATGATCGTAAAAATGATAATTTATTTTTTAATTACTTTGATGACAGTGACTTTATCATTAATACTGTTTTCATTGTTATTGTCATTATCATTCTTATCATTTCTCTCATTCTTTTTTATATTATTGTTCATATAATTATTATCATTGTTATCCTTTTTCTGAATGTTATCATCATTATTATTATAATTATCATTATCCTTACTGTTATTGTTATTATCATTATTATTATTATTGTTGTTGTTATCATTATTACAAGTATGATTATCATTATAATTATCATATCTTCGCATTGCTATTGTCATTATTATCATTATTAATATAATATTTATAATCATTATCATTTTCGTATCATTCTTATTATTATTATTATTATCATTATTATTATTATTATTATTATTATTATTATCATTACTAATATTATTATTATTATTATTATTATTTATTATTATCATTATTATTATCATACTTATTATTAGTAGTAGTAGAAGTAATAGTAGTATTAGTATTAATATTATCATTATTATCATTATCACTATCAATAGCTTCATTAGCCTTATTTTTATCATTACTGTTATTATTATCATTATTATTTTTTTAATCATTATCATTATTATTATGTTTACAATTATTATTATCATTATTATCATCTTCATCATCACTCTTACTATTATTATCATTATTAATATCATTATCATTAATATGATTATTATTGTTGTTGTTACTATTATCATATCATTATTTATATAATAATGATAACAATAAAGATAATAATGATGATAATAATAATGACAATAATAATAAAAAAATATAATAATGATAATAATAATAATAATAATGATAATAATAAGATAATAATTATAATGAAAATGATAATAGTAATAATGATGATAATGATGATAATAATTATGATAATAATAATAATAGTAACAATAATAAAAATAATAATGATAATAATAATAATAATAATAATAATAATAATAAATATTAATAACAATAAGAAAAAATATGAATAAGAATAAGAATAACATAATAATAACAGTAATAGTGATAATAATAATGGAGTATGTTAACAACAACAATAATAAAAACAGTAATTATAACGCTAACTGTGATTCGAATAATTATACAGTGTTTTCGTGATATGTTAATGAAAAGAGATAATAATCATAATATTATCATCACACTAGAGGTGTTTTTTCCTTCGCTTGAATACATAAAGAAAAAAAATTCCTTTGACATCAGGAAAAGTTTGTTCTCAAAAATTTTCGAAGTGGATCTTCTAAGCCACGAAATATTCGATTAATTCATACGTATCACACAGCGAATGCATAAAGATTTGCTTGAATAAGTCATGGAAATATATTCTATCGTCGATAAACCTTGAGACTCCGTGTTTGTTGAGATAATAGAGAAGGTAATTTTAAGATTCAGTACATCTAGCTGTTTAATAGACATGAGTTCATTGCGAGTGAGTGAATAGACGCAGCCACGGAATCATACGAAAGCGGTGGGTCTTATTGTGTATATATATGCAAATGATTAGTATAAATCCCCCCCCCCCCCCGCCCACATTCGTTCATTTCCGTTGTTCGCTTGTCTATATCCGTCTATATCGTCTGGTTTATCTATATGTGTAGGTGGTGAGCTATGGAGGTGCGTGTGTGTGTGTGTCTTATAAATCCTTTTCCTCTTCGTAAGCAATAGGTACTGTTTCTTCCAGTCCTCTTTTTTTTTTTTTCTTTCATTTTATCTTCCCTTTCCTCTTCTTCCTCCTTCTCTTCTTCTTCCTCTTCCTCCTCTTCCTCTTCGTCTTCCTCCTCCTCCTCTTCCTCCTCCTCCTCTTCCTCTCCCTCCTCCTCTTTCTCTTTCTCATCCTCCTTTTCCTCCTCCTTCTCTTCATCTTCCTTCTCCTCCTTCTTTTTGTCCTCCTACTCTTCCTCCTCCTCTTCCTCCTTCCTCCTCCTCCTCTTCCTCCTCGTCTTCCTCCTCCTTCTCCTCCTTCTTTTTCTCCTCCTCCTCGTCTTCCTCCTCCTTCTCCTCCTTCTTTTTCTCCTCCTCCTCGTCTTCCTCCTCCTTCTCCTGCTTCTTTTTCTCCTCCTCCTCTTCCTCCTCCTCCTTCTCCTTCTCCTCTTCCTCCTCTTTACCCTCCTCCTCTTCCTCCTCCTCCTCCTCCTCCATCTCCTCCTCTTTCTCCTCCTCCTCCTCCTCCTCCTCCTCCTCCTCCTCCTCCTCCTCCTCTAACTCCTCCTCCTCCTCCTCCATCTCCTCCTCTTTCTCCTCCTTCTCCTTCTCCTCCTCCTCCTCCTCCTTCTCCTCCTCCTCCTCCTCCTCCTCCTCCTCCTCCTCCTCCTCCTCCTCCTCCTCCTCCTCCTCCTCTTCCTC
>NC_061834.1:1198249-1200749 GCF_019202785.1 Penaeus chinensis | reverse complement strand
TGTGGAGGGAGGGGAGGGTAAGGTTGTTGTTGTAAAGGGAAGGGGAGGGTAAGGATGTTGGTGTGGAGGGAGGGGAGGGTAAGGTTGTTGTTGTAAAGGGAAGGGGAGAGTAAGGATGTTGGTGTGGAGGGAGGGGAGGGTAAGGTTGTTGTTGTAAAGGGAAGGGGAGGGTAAGGATGTTGTTGTTGTTGAAAGGGGAATGGGAACTTAAAGTCCATACTCATTGCTACAATTGTTGTTGTTGTTTTTGTTCATTGACAATTGAACGGGGATTTGAAGTATATAAACATTTGTTATAACTGTGGCTGTTGTAATTACTGCTGTTGTTGCAACTGATGTCAATTGTTGGTGCCGCATTTACTCTTTCGTGTTTCTTTTTTCTCCGTCTCTCGATTTGTTTTGTTTTGTTTATTTTATATTAGTATATATTAGTATCTAAGTTAGATTCTAAGTTCCTAAATAGACCTTGGTGATTCCAGCATCCGATACTGAACTGCACGAGCGCTAACTCACGCGAGCTGCCCGCTGAAGCCACTCTCAAAGTTGGGTGGATTCCTAGGCGTCTGTCCCTCCTCGTAGTGACTCATCATCAGCGGCCAGAAAGCAGCGGATTGGTGACTCCGGAGACACCACTCTGTTCTCAGTTCTGTTGAGAAACGAAAAGAAAAAATATGATGTGGGAGTTTGTCTGTGTTTCTGTGGGTATTTGGTGTGTGTGTGTTTGTGTGTGATTGTGTGTGTGATTGTATGTGATTGTGTGTGATTGCGTGTGTGATTGTATGTAATTGTGTGTGATTGCGTAGGTGATTGTATGTGATTGTGTGTGATTGCGTGTGTGATTGTATGTGATTGTGTGTGATTGTGTGAGTGTGTGTGTATGTGTGTGTGTGTGTGTGTGTGTGTGTGTGTGTGTTATGTTCATACATTATTCTCGGCGAATGATGTATAAACATAAAACTATGCGCATATGATCATTATACTCAACAATTAAACAGCCTAATGTATTTTTCATGTACTTGGATGCTAACGTCTTATGATAAATATAATCCTAACAGCTGGACTAATAAAAACAAACAGTATATACCAAAATACTAACCCTTCTATTATATATCTAGAAAATTAGTACTAGTAATACATAATCTCAACTGGTTATATAAAGCTAACAAAACACATAATGCAGAACCCCTCTTAAAAAAAGAAAAAGAAAAAGAAAAGAAAGAAAGAAAAAAAAAACACAGAAGACAGACACATCCATTATGGTCTCACCGCTGGACCCATTAGTGTTGCCGCAGACAGGCACCCCCACTAATGGCACTCCATAGAGCCCCATCTCCAGCATTTGCGTCAGACTCTTGCGCTGTGCCACGAAATCAGCTGGGTACTCCCCGCCGAAGTGCCCGCCCAGAGTGCCGCTGCCTGGGTGGGTGGAGAGGCTGGTCACCATGAAGCGTTTGTTCGGGTTCAGGTCCTGCGGGCGGAGGAAGCGGGGGGGGGGGGTGAGGGCGTGGAGGTGTAGAAGTGGGGTTAGATGGGGTTGCGAGTGGGGAGAGTCCTTTAAGTTGATGGGGTGATCTTTATTCCCGGTGTTATTAAGTGGAATTATGGAACGAAGGGTAAAGGGGCCTATGAAAAGAAGCGGGTTTGTTTCCCTAATTCCTCGCTTCGACCAGGAGCTGCTAACTTTCGTTGTGATCAGCTGATCGCAGGCCATTAATGCAGCGAAACTTCGAGTCTTCCCTTCTGTCGCGAAAATACGTTAGTGACAGATTACCCGTAACGATTAACAATAATAAGGAAAATTCCGTTTTTTTTAATAGCTTTGAGAAGATTTCACGTGACTCGACAAAGGACACGGTCGAATTAGCGTTCTCGAATACCACTAACGAAGAGAGTCGAATGTTATGTATCTGAAAGTGTAGTCATGTAATATATTGTACGTTGGTGTTGATATATATATATAGATAGATAGATAGATAGATAGATAGATAGATAGATAGATAGATAGATAGATAGATATAGAAATATGTTAGTGTGTGTTGGAATATACGAGTTGTCAAAATATGTCAATAATAGTTGAAATATTTATATTCCTCGATGACATTTAATAGACACACGACAGAATTACCTTGAAATCGCTTTTGGAACTTGCTATTGTAAATACAATTACATGTTTGTTCAATTAAGGAATTATTAGTTTCACAAAGGAAATTCCTGCAGAACAAACGAGCCTAATGTAGAACTAATATTGAATTTATGGTGTGTTATAAGCTATATAAACATATGCTAATTTAAAACTTGGGTTGGCTTCCCACCACCCACCACTTGTTGCAGAAAAAATCGATAATACGGCTGCAACTGCAGAGCAACAGGACTGTCCTAGAATGCCATTTGCATAGGGCTCGGATGTGGCTTGATATGTAAGTACACGCTGTTGATTTAGGAGATGGAGAATCAGTTGTGCCGTGAGGTTTGTAATTTATGACGTCGTGAAGTTGTTGAA
>NC_061834.1:1178249-1188249 GCF_019202785.1 Penaeus chinensis | reverse complement strand
CACACTTACACATACTTATACACACGTACACACACACAAACACTTACACATACTCACACACACACACACACACACACACACACACACACACACACACACACTTACACATACTTACACACACGTACACACACACACAGACACGCACACATACACTTATACACACTTACAAACACTTACACGCGCGTACACACACACACACACACACACACACACACACACACACACACACACACACTTACACATACTTACACACACGTACACACACACAGACACGCACACATACACTTACACACACTTACAAACACTTACACGCGCGTACACACACACACACACACACACACACACACACACACACACACACACACACACTCATACAATTACACACACTTACACGCACTTACACACACACACACACACACACACACACACACACACACACACACACACACACACACACACACACTTACCTTCAGGAGCAATTTCTCACCGCTGACAGCCTCATACGCATCGCTCGTGACAGGGACGTAAGGATATTGGACGAAGAAGAACCTCCGCCCTTCTGCCTTCATCCTGGAGACCCTCTCCTGCGTTCTGTCGCTGAAGGCGGCGAACGGGTCGGGGTAATTCAGCCTGGCGTCGATGCAGTCACTCTCGTAGGGCACTTTGTCGGACACCATGCGGTCGACGACGCTCCTGGGGGCGTTGAGGAGGGTGGGTGGTTGTGGGTGGGAGGGGGTAATTATAATGATAATGATATATATATATGTGTGTGTGTGTGTGTGTGTGTGTGTGTGGGTGGGTGTATGTGTGTGTGTGTGTGTGTGTGTGTGTGTGTGTGTGTGTGTGGGTGTGGGTGTGGATGTGGGTGTGCGCGTGTGTGTGCTGTGTGTGTATTTTACATGTTCTTATCTATGCTTACTCAATATAATACGTGGGTGTTTGTTCGATAAAATTTATGTGTAGTGTATAAGTTTTAGCTTGAAGCCTTTTTGAAACTGATGAAACATATAAAATCGTAAAGCATTTTCTTACACGCTTGTAAATAATCAAAGATCCCACAATTAACTTTTAAACACTCCCTACCAGTCATCAAGCAGAACTTATTTTTAGATCAAATTCCCATTACTTAC
Organism: Penaeus chinensis; assembly: GCF_019202785.1. Lineage (NCBI taxonomy): Eukaryota > Metazoa > Arthropoda > Malacostraca > Decapoda > Penaeidae > Penaeus > Penaeus chinensis. The sequence continues at coordinate 1,187,119 of NC_061834.1, read as the reverse complement.
TCGTACTCGGTCTCGTTGAGGGTCGTCCTGCAGAGGTGGTAGCCGAGGGCCCAGAAGGGAGGCATTTCGGGAAAGCCCACCATGGAGGTGTACTGCTCGGTCACGTCCTTCGGCGTGGGTCCTGCGAGGATCCTGAAGTCGAAGATCCCATCCACCGACCGGAACACCAGCGCCGGGATGGGCAGGACCCCCACCTCGACGGGGGCGGAGTTCCTCAGGTAGACGCCGTACATCTTGCCGTCGTCCTCGAAGTTCATGTAGAAGGGGTGAGAGCCGAAGGTGGCGCCAGAGTCGCCGTCGCGGTTGAAGAGCGTCCAGCGCGTCCGGTACTCGAAGTTGGGCAGCAGCTCGAACGTCTCCCGCTCGCGCTGGCCGAGGCCGTACAGGTGCGCCGTCGGGATGCGCGTCGTGATCTCCATGTAGTCCTCGCCGTACACCAGCGGCCCGAAGATGGTCTCCATGAGGGGCTTCCTCGTCTTGCGACGCAGGACGGTAATGTTGAACTTCCCTCCCGTGGCGTCGACCTCGACGTCGAGCTCGCAATCGTCGACGCAGCTCTCCTCCTGGAAGTCGTCCATCGTGTCCTTGATGTAGTCCTCGTTCCAGAGTTTGATGCGGACGATGTCGTTCTTCTTCCGCTGGATGAGGACGCGGAGGGGCCAGGCCTTGGTTCCGAAGGGCGTGTATTCATTCAGGTTGTCGAGATACAGATCGAGCTTCCTCTCCTCGCTCAGCCTGTAGATTCGCTTGCTGCTCTCGGTCTCGTTGGCGATCACGTAGCGATACTCCGGCGGGATCGAGTGAAAGCAGACCGGGGCGGACGTGTCGTCCTGCTTGTTCGTGTCGTAGCAGCATCCCAGTTGGTGGCACTCGCCCTCGCCTATCACCAGCCGCCCGGGGACGCACTCGAACCTGCCGGCGACGTGGAGCGGCGAGTGAAAAGCTCTCCTCCAGTTTCAATCAGTTGGCTTATCATGAATTGCGGATTGTGGATACTCGTATAGAGGGAAGGGGGGAGGGTATACAAGAAGGGCGTTTCAAGAAGATTCAAGAACATTTTTCCAACAGGAGTAAGAAAATAAATGACACACTGTGTCGGTACGAATGGACACCAGGGCATCAAAATACAGACATACACTTATGTATACACACACAAAAACGAATAAACAAACAAATGCACAAGCAAAAACATACAAAGGCGCGTACACACACACACACGCGAGTATGTGCGTTTGAATATGTGTGTGTGACCGTCCTCCTCTCTTTATCAAAGAAGATCCCGGATCATATCAGTTATTACCCGAAGATGAACCTCGAAGATATTTGCATCCTTGAGCTCTCCCGTCGCCGAATCGCCGGGGTGACGGCATCATGAGGATTGTTGACGGACAGAGAGCTGGGCCAAGGGAGTGAGGGAAGGAGGGGGGGGGGGGAGGAAAAGAGAGGGGGAGAGAAAGATAATGAGAGAGATAGGGGGGAAGAGGAAGAGAGAGAGAGAGAGAGAGAGAGAGAGAGAGAGAGAGAGAGAGAGAGAGAGAGAGAGAGAGAGAGAGAGAGAGAAAGAGAGAGAGACAGACAGACAGACAGACAGACAGACAGACAAACGGGCAGTCGGAGGAAGAAGAGGAAAAGAAGAAAGATAGAGAAAGTAGGCAGGGGAAGGGAAAGAGGAAGAAACAAAGAGTGAGAGACAGAGAGATAGAAATGGAAATAGGGAGAAAGGGCAGTATTGAGAAAGAGAAAGAAGGAAGAATAACAAAAAAAATATATAAAACAAAAAAATATATATAATACAAAAAAAAATATATAAAACAAAAACAATATATAAAATAAAAAAGTGGGTAAACACATATACAAACGATCAAAAGGAACTAAAAAAAAAAATACAATCAAACAGTCACTCAGAGACACTTGGACAAAGACACACGCAGAGAAACTTACCTATATGATACGTTGAGAGCGCAGGTGCCATAGCTAACGGTTACCTCACTCTTGAAAGCCGTGGAGCTAATGATGTACGGGATAATGATACCAAGCAGCAGACACAAAAGCAGCACGTATACGAGTCGCAGTTTCTTGTTGAAGAGAACGTGATCCATACAGCTGGCGTCTGTGAAAGGAGAAGTGGCGTTAGGGGACTGGGCTGGGTCTTCCATCGTTCGTTTCTCCGTCTTTCCTTCTTTCTTTCTTTCCTTCTTTCTTTCTTTCTCGTTGCTCTCGCTCGTTCTCTCGTTCTCTCTGTCTTTCTCTTTCTCTTTATCTCTCTCTCTCTCTCTCTCTCTCTCTCTCTCTCTCTCTCTCTCTCTCTCTCTCTCTCTCTCTCTCTCTCTCTCTCTCTCTCTCTCTTTCTCTTTCTCCCTCTCTCTCTCTCTCTTTCTTTCTCCCTCTCTCTCGCTCTCGTTCTCGTTCGAGGGTGAGAATGAAAGCAAAAGTAGCAGTCCTATTAAAGCCTGGTAAAGACCCAGAATCTCCAAAAAGCTATAGACCGATATCCTTATTGTGTATGCTTTACGAACTGCATGATCGCACTTTAATGACCCGCACGCAACCAACTATTGAAGAGGCATTGCTACACAATCAGACTTCGAGAAAATCGAGGAGAAATTTTCAGATACCTTGTCAGCTCTCTGCTACTACTACCGAAAGTACCAACCCCAGTAAATCTCAGGTTTCTGTATTCCATCTTAAAAACCACCAAGCATACAAGAAACTTAACATTTCATGGGCAATAATCAGCTGGAAAGGTACCCACACCCAAGTTACTTAGGAATCACCCCTGATCGCACGGTCACTTAAAGAGCCTGTAGACAAGCTAAATTTGAATGTTAAATCTAGAAATAGCCTTCTATGCAAGCCAATACCAGATGGGTTGCAGACCCCACAACCCTAAGAGAAACTGCCCCGGGTCTCCGTTATTCCGCAGCGGAATACTGCTCTCTTGTATGGGCAAGATCGTGCAACACACATAAGACAGATCCAGAGCTCAACCAACCATGCCGGATAATCACTGGCTCACTAAAAGCTACACCTCTGCCAGCCTTGTGCAGACCGACTGGAATAACGCCCCCCCCCCCCCCCCTCCCAAACGCGACGAGACATATACATAAAAAACAAAAGATTTTAACAACCAAATGACCCTAGGCACCCCCGTTTTGGCCACCACGATGAAAGGCAACGACTCGTCTCGCAGAAGCTTTACAACTGTGGTAAACCCTGGACGCAAGTCTTGCATCAACTCACAGACGTGAAAAATGGGGAGAAATCTAAAAAAGCTCTCCTAGATATAAGGCAAAACCTTCCCTGTGGCTCGAATCTCTGTCGGAAACAGGTAACCTCCTCGAATGGGGACTCGCCATAGACGCAGAATGCCCCTGTGGTGAGGCGACCCAACCTCCGACGAAGACCCAAAGGACGCAAAGAATGCCTGAGAGTGGGTAAAGCTTTGGCGCGACAACATATGATGATGACGATGAGGGTGAGGGTGGGGATGATGATGATGGTGATGATGGTAATGATGATGATGATGATGATGATGATGATGATGATGATGATGATGATGATGATGATGATGATGATGATGATGATGATGATGATGATGGTGGTGATGATGATGATGATAATGATGATGATAATGATGATGATAATGATAATGATAATGATGACGATGATGATAATGTTGATAATGATGATGATGATAATGTTGATAATGATGATGATGATGATAATGTTGATAATGATGATGATGATGATAATGATGATGATGATACTGTTGATAATGATGACGATGATTATAAGTGCGACCCGTAGATATTCCCTCTCCCTCCACCTTTTCATCTCCTGCTCACAATCCCAAGGAAAATCTTTAAATTCACTTCTCCCGTTTCACTTTAAGCCCTACATCTGCCCCCTCTCACTCCACTCTTCTTCCTCCTTCTCTCTTTTCTCTTTCCTTCCTTCCCCCCTTTCGTGTGTCATTCTTTTATTGTCCTATTTATATTTTGCATCTAATTTAACAAGGTTTATGTCATTCTCTCACAAGAAAATTCTATGAGGATTTTGAGTTCAGTGGCATACAATTTTCAGTCTTACTTCACTAGACATTTTCCTAATGTTTATGTTATTTTTCTTCTCCGTTCGTTAAGGCAAAGTCACCTTATTGCAATGTCAATTATTGCACGTAAAAAGATAAATAAACACAATATTACATTTTAACTAGCCTTTTTAATCATCGCGAATGAAATATAATCGTCTCATGAAATGCAACATTCATTCTAACTACTAAAGCTACGCCTGACATTACTACCATCTGGGTCATGCATTTCTGACGAAGATATAATAGGAAACCTGTTAAATACGTCTCTTGTATTGTGAAGATATTCATTCTCATTTTAGTTTTTTTATACATATTGCTACCATTAAAATAAATACTACCATTACTATTAACAACTGCTGCTGATCATGGTAATATCGCAACCACTTTGTTAATAATTTGCAGCACGATGGCACAATTACGATACAAAATAAAACCAGTATTGTTATTGTTATCATTATCATTATTGTTATTGTTGATATCATTATTATCCTAATTGTTATTGCTATTGTTCTTTTACCTGTTGTAAACTACTGTTGTTTATGTTGTTACTTTTATCACCATTATATTATGATTTTACTATTATCATCGTTATTATGATTAATATTATTATTATTATTATCAATATCATTATCATTATCATTATTGTTATTATCTTTTCCATTATCATATTATCACCAGTATCATCATCACTATTATTTATAAACAATAATTATCATAGTTTATTATTGTTTAAACTTTTCCTTCCTCATCTGTTTCTGACACACTAACCAATATGAATTGATAATTCTCAGTACTATTACGCCAATTACTAACATCACCTTGCTTCTTCAGCTGTAATAAAAATCATATCTTTAACAATTCCTTCCGTGCGTGCCGTTACGATATCCGGAAAAAAAAGAAATATATCAAGAAAAGAAAAATAATCGATCTTCTGTCAGCAGCATCCCGGGCCCAAGATTGACTCATCTGTCAGCCTGTTGAATCATTCTCATCCGTTTGCTTCACCATAAGGGTCAACACTACATCTCTTTCTCTTCCCTTTTCGACCAAAACGCAAAAGAAAAGTTTCCCATCGCCAATACAATTACATCTAGATATGGAAAAGACCGAGTAACCGAACGAAACAAACGGAGAAAGATGGATAAAGATTCAGAACAAGACCGTCCGATAATGTCTGCTTACTGCAAGGCCTATTGTTAAACCGCCCTTTGTCCTCGAGGAAACTGCAAGGACGGCAGACAAAGCCTAAGAGCACTTACGAGAGATTATATGCCAGTGCTCAGCCTACCCAGAAAGCCAAACATCCGTACAACGTGGCTTGTACCTAGAACGATGAATGGGATATACACGGATTAAATGGCTGTTGCCCACCACGACCGCTGAATTGAAATGCCCTATATTTCGACATGATTCTATAGGGAGGGAATATATACGAGTGGTTCTTAAAGTAGCTGAGAAGTGATCTGTAAAATGGCATGTACAAGATGAATACGTACACTGACGTTTATACATACAGATAGATAGATAGATGGACTGACAGTTACGTCTCCAAAATACAGCCTTTTATATCCCAAAGCCAGAGGGCATTGGACCTGGCGATAAGTCTTAATCGGGTGTTACATCCTGTGAAAACATTAGAGGGAGGGAGAGAGAGACAGAGAGAAAGAGAGAGAGAGAGAGAGAGAGAGAGAGAGAGAGAGAGAGAGAGAGAGAGAGGGAGAGAGAAAGAGAGAGAGAAGAGCAGACAGACAGAGATAAATAGATAGCTAGAAAGATAGATAGAGAGATAGGTTGATAGATAAGCAGTTAGAGAGAAAGAGAGATGGATAGACAGATAGGTAGATACATAGACCGACAGATAGATAGGTAGATAGATAGATCGATACAGATAGATAAACAAATTGACAGATAGTGAGATAGACATATAAATATATATAGACATACAGACAGACATATACACAAATAGATAGATATATAGACATACAGACAGACAGACAGACACAGATAGATAGATATACACACAGACACACAAACAACCAGATAGACAGATACACATACACACAAACAAACAGACAGGCAGATGCACAGACACACAAACAGATATATACACATACACGCAAACAAACAGACAGACAAATACACATACACACACACAAGCAGACGGACAGATATAGATGCACACACACAAACAGATACACATACACACAAACAAACAGACAGACAGATACACATACACACAAACAAACAGACAGATACACATACACACAAACAACCAGACAGACATATACATACACACAAGCAAACAGATACACATGCACACAAACAAACAGATACACATACACACAAACAACCAGACATATACATACACAAAAGCAAACAGATACACATGCACACAAATAAACAGAAAGACAGATACACATACACACAAACAACCAGATACATATGCACACAAACAAACAGACAGCCAGATATACATACACAGAAACAGACAGACAGGTACACATACACACACAAACAAACAGACAGACAAATACACATACACACACACAAGCAGACGAACAGATACACATGCATACAAACAAACAGATACACATACACACAAACAAACAGGCAAACAGATACACATACACACAAACAACCAGACAGACATATACATACACACAAGCAAACAGATACACTAGCTCACAAACAAACAGATACACATACACACAAACAAACAGGCAAACAGATACACATACACATGCATATAAACAAACAGATACACATACACACAAACAAACAGGCAAACAGATACACATACACACAAACAACCAGACATATACATACACAAAAGCAAACAGATACACATGCACACAAACAAACAGACAGACAGATACACAGTCACACAAACAACTAGATACACATGCACACAAACAAACAGACAGACAGATACACATACACACAAACAATCAGGTACACATGCACACAAACAGACAGACAGATACACGTACACACAAACAGCCAGATACACATGCACACAACCAAACAGACTGAGAAATTCACATGCACACAAACAAACAGACAGGCAGATAGACATACACACAAACAACCAGATACACATGGACACAAACAGACAGACAGACAGATAAGCAGAAAACGTTCAACAGAGATGGAAAGGTAAGCTGAACATCCGGTGGCTGAGAGTCCACTCCCCTCTGAAGGTCAGCCGTCAGGAGCCAGCCTTGCGGAAATTAGCTGACACTTTCCACAAGTTGATGACAACAAAAGATCAATTTCCTGAACTTCCCTTTCTGTCTTTTTCAAAAAAAAAAAAAAAATCTTGGTATTTTTATTTATTTGTTTCGTTCTTTCTTTTTTTTTTTTTTTTTTTTTTTTACATGTTTGTTATATTTTATTTATCAGACGATATGACGATTTTTTGTCCTTGTTTGTACGGTATATAGATCTAGGGTTTAAATTCTTTTTGTTGTTGTTGTTGTTGTCTTGTTATTCCATGTTTTATTATTATCGCCGTTATTGTTATTGCTTATTATTAGCATCATCATTTTTACATTAACTATTTATTTTTATTGTTAACGATGGACTGTTACATGCACTGGTCTTAGTTTTGCGAAAAATAATTGTATATGTACCTTCCAAAATATTAGCATTAATATCTTTATTAACATTACCTTTATCATTTTTATTATCATTTTCACGATCACTATCATTATCTGTACCTGTATATGTATCATTTTCTTTATTATTACTATTACAGTTAAAATCCACCCTTTACATAAATTTCTGTTATTATTCCATTAAACTGTATGGCCATTATATTCTTACAACTGTGTATCTTTACTGATCTTTTTCGTAACCGCTATCACAATTTTTTGGGCACTGTATTTTCATCAGCAAAATATCATTATATTCGTCACTAACATGGACTTCATCACTCTGGCTATGACCCCGTCTATCTAGCTATCTATATCTTTACTATAACTAATATGGGACTTTCGTATTATTTCGAATTGTTATCAATAAAATATCATTATGATTATCACCAACAAGAATTTCATCACCATTACATATAAAATCCATACTATAATTAATATGGGCCTTTCGCATTAGTTCGTATTATTTATCATCAATAAAATATCATTCAGACGGACTTTATCACTTTGACTCTATCCCCCTCTCCACTGCATATAAAATCTGTACTATAATTAATATGGGACTCGTATTATTCGTATTGTTTCCTTTTATTTCGTAATATCATCAATAAAATATCATTCAAACGGACTTCATCACTCTGACTATATCCTCCACTGCATATAAAATCTGTACTTCAATTAATATGGGATTTTCGTAACAGGGAAGATTGTGGAATTCGATCAAGATTAACCCTAGTGCCTCCCCTTTGCTGTTTACGTAATATGATACTTGACTCCATCTCGACTTGGAGCTTATAGACAAGTTAATGAAAGGTATTATAGTATAAGATACAGAGTGAGTGTGGTGCTTATTACGAACACTAGCGCAGAGGGGGAAGATGAATAGATAGGGGAATAAGATAGAGAGAAATAGATAATATGATATAATTTTTTATGGCTTTAATCTTTCCCTTTCATCTTTTTGACTCGATGGTTTGTTCATCGGAAGAACAAAAAATAAATTTCCTTTGTTCAGTCATAAAGTATCCGTGTAACATATATAATGGAATTATGTGTTGTTTAGACGTCATTGGGTTCCGTTAACTTTTTGGAAGAAAACGTTCTCTCACCCCCCCCCCAAAAAA
>NC_061834.1:1123249-1133249 GCF_019202785.1 Penaeus chinensis | reverse complement strand
TGGATGAATCAATCAATGAATTAATTAATCAATGGATTAGTGGGTGGATGGATGAACGAACGAATTCAGGAATGGATGGACGAATGAATGGATGAATATATGAATGGGTGAATGAATGAATAAATGAATAAATGGATGGATGAATGAATGAATAAATGAATGGACGAATGAATGAATGGATGAATGAATGACGAATGAATGAATGAATGAATGAATGAATGAATGAATGAATGGAATGATGAATGAATGGATGGATGGGTGAATCAATCAATTAATTAATTAATCAATGGATTGATGGATAAATGGATGAACGAACGAATGAATGAACGAATGAATGGATGAATGGACGAATGACTGAATGAATATACGAATGGGTGAATGAATGAATGAATGAATGGATGAATGAATGAATGGATGAATGAAGGGACGAATGAATGAATTAATGAATGGAATGATGAATGAATGGATGGATGGGTGAATCAATCAATTAATTAATCAATGGATTGATGGATAGATGGATGAACGAACGAATGAATGAACGAATGAATGAATGAATGGATGAATGAATGAATGATGAATGAATGAATGAATGAATGAATGAATGAATCTACTTGAATCTGAGACAGGGCGTGATACATGCCCTTAAGTTTCCTCTGTTTAAGGTTTGTATAAAATCTACTGAATTGGGTCAAAGTTTTTTTTTTTTTTCTTCTTCTTCTTCTTCTTAATCCAATTGAATAATTTGCTTTTACTCACTCGGAAAAAACAGTCAGTTTGGAATTACAAGGAAACAGATCATTTCAAATGTATAATTTGGTATAATATAATTCGGTAATCAGTTACTTTGCATGTGTAATGAAGGGAGCATTTCAGAAGCATTTCCCATTAACGCCTTAAAATGACAATAATAGCAAGTAGGAGGTACCAGTCTCTCATTCAGGAAAATAAAAACACAGATCTACATATGCGTTAAATTTTACCAGACGTTACTTGTACAATCAGTAAAAAAAAAAAAAAAAAAATAACGTTATCTTTACTTGTGGTCAATGAGGAACTGAACGATTCTTTCTGTTGACGCCGGATTCGGTGCTAACTACTTTACCTCGCTATTCCACTCCACTTCGTCGATTTTTCATATTTGTTTGTGCAAAGGGTAACGATACTTATTCTTCTGACTGTACACATAGATTCAGCTTGTCATTTTGTTATTACGTTTTGCATCGTCCAATGTTTAATAAAAAGAATTAAATCATTCTCTGTAATATATACTGGTCTTTTGTGGGCTGAAGAATGCCACATTGAAAGAGGAAAATAGCTGCCCATGGATCAGCCTCTTTGTATAGAGTGCGAGTGCAACTGTGCAACTGAAAGCATGCCTGGTGTCGTGTGGGAGTTTATGAAGCTGGGATTTGGCACTGACGTAAATGCCAAACGTGGTTTTCGTCGACACAAAGACGAGAGAACTTGCGCTGCTGAAATGCTTCGTTATATTTTGGTTATATGTTTGTTTGTAAGAATTAATAAAATTATAATGAATACGTGCCTCGAAAAATTACTGAAGAATGTGGAGTTGTGTTACGCTAAACTTAATTTTGGGATTTCAGATGAACATCATAGAAATCGATATCCTGTATATTTCAAAGTGCTTTAGACATGATTGGAAATCTGCTAAAAAAAGAAGTATTTGATTATTAGATGTCAAGGTTTATGATATATAGATCGCATTTTTATATTTGTTGAGAATAATTCTAAAATTTGATTTAAAGGAAGATTATGCTACAGCCGATTTTTTTTATTTTTTTTATTTTTTTTTTATTCTTGGCCCCTTCATAGGCTTCATAACGTTCGAGACCCCTCGTTTGATGTCAAGTACAGCGTTGTCTTTACAATGATTTATAATGCTTTATACAACACCTCAAACTTTATTAAAAATCACCTAAATTTTCGTTTGCATTCAGTCAGCCTCGACTGGGGTTGAAATGTTTTTTCTTATTATATTGACCATTCCCTTTTCTCTATTTTCTTTTGTGCTGATAATCACTACTCTCCTTCACTCCATTGCAGGTGGCAGGTGCAGGTGAGTGTCTGAATCATAATAAACCGAAATGTGGCTGAGATTTTTACTCATTTATAGATCAAGAATTGCCTTCGAAAGGAAATATTATTCGCTATTTAAATAACCGAGGGACGATATACTCGCATATAGAATAATGTTTTATTGGTTAATGTGCTTGAATTTCAAAGATAATCGTATTTGTGAGTATAACATCCAGCTTCGTGACAGCTTGTGCATGTGAATACTGCCTTGTCATATATTCCGGTGAATATGCATATATATAACATATAATTATCAGCTGGAAGAGAGGTAAGTGTGGTAATAAAGTTGACTTACTAAGAGTAGATGCATTCATGTCAAATAATGGTTAACATCCATTTGTCAGTTGGCAGAATTGGAAGACTTGGAAGAGTAAATATATTTATGTAAAGTAATAGTTAACATTCTTTCGTCAGGTGGAAAAGAGGCAATAAAATTTCTGTCTTGCTAACAGTTAAAATAGTAATGTCAAATTATGATTAACATACCTTTATGAGCTGCAAGAGTGGAACAAAAATTCTGAGCTGCTAAGGGTAAATAAATCCAATGATTCATTGAAGGGGAAGAGCGTAATGAGTTTGGAGCGTGACAGAATGATGACAGTTGCAAGACCGATGATTGATTGCACCCTCGATACCGTGATGCATAACTGATACGGACTGGGATGAATAGCCAGGCGTTCTTGGGTCGTTAAGGATGTTTGTGATGTTGGAAGAAGAAAGTTGAACCCCATAGTACATAGGATAGGATTTTGCTTTTTCATATGCACGGCTGAAGTATCATTTCTCACCCAGTGATTCTTTTATTCCTTGAATTTCTAAATGCATGAAATATATAATCATCCTTTGTAAATAAGTACATGAGATAGGATAATACCATGAGATGTTAATCAGATATATTAATCTATATTGATATCTAGACATGTCGCTAAATATGACAGCTCTCTGGTTTCCATTAACGAATCATTTGGAATAAAAAATATTGTTCAACAGGTCTCGACACGTGTGAAACTTGTTCAATCTGGGTCAAGAGGAAATACGAGGCCCAAGGACTGCAATAAAGACGTTTGACTCACTGATTGTCAGCACTGGGACTCTTGAATCCTTCCTCTCTAGGCTGTTTCCACACTAATTGTGACTCGTTTGAAATTAGATCGTATTTTATCTTTGCTTTTCGTCCGTTATCTTAGCTTAGATAGCCACATATAGTTTTGTTTTCTTGTGATCTTGCCCGAGATTACCACATAAAGATTTTTTTTTTTTTTTTTTTTTTGTCTTGCTTGAGATTACCACACAAAGTTTTTTTTCTTTGTATTTTTGTCTTACTTCAGATTACCACATAAACATTATTTTTTTTCTTTAAATATAGGTGATTTGATATACCATGAGGGAAGTTAAAGCAAAAATAGGTGTCCTTTTTCGTGGAATATCTTGGCTTTAATTACAAAGTGTGTTCGTGGAAAATATCAAACATAGATGGATTTATACTAATTGCCTCTATACTATGCAAACGAAGCTTAGAAAAAAAAACAAATCCCAGTGGAATCTAATTATCTATATCAATTATCTGCCATTTGAGTTGGCAGCACTTCTGGGAAAAGATTCCAATAGCTTTTCCAGGAAAATCGTAGTCTGTCAGTTTTAACTAACCATTACTGAAGAGAAACAAATTCATTTCCTTTTTCTTTTCCACCAGGCGTAGCAAGAAACACAGCAGATATCAGATAAACCATTTACCCAATTAAATATGATATATAGAGAGATATGTATATATATGCATATATATATATATATATATATATATATATATATATATATATAGACTGATTGATTGATAGATAGATATGTGTGTGTGTGGGGCGGGGATGGTACACACACACACACACATGCACGCATATACATTCATATATATATATGTATATGTATATATAAACATATATATATATATATATATATATAGTGTGTATGTATGTTTATATATGTATATATATACATATACACATGTATACACACACACATATATATGTATTCATATGTATGTATGTATGTATGAATATATGTATATATATATATGTATATACATGTGTATATATATGTGTAAATATATGTATATATATATATACATATATGTATGTATGTATATATATATAAACATATATGTATATAAATATATATGTATATCAATATATATATTGTAAGGTGTACGCCAACCGCGTTCCCAACACGCTCACTGTTTATCCAAGCTAATGGATCTCAAGTGTTACCTTACACAACACTGTTACCCTTTGTGCCAGCAGACGACAGGCCTCCCCAATTTGGCCACACATAGCTGGAACCATCTCTCCCCTACCACTGCCAAACATTTAATACTATTAACCTATACATATATCTTAATACAATAAGGTCTTACATATCAAAGCTTCTGCTCAGCACAACAGTGAATACGACATCCACAGACCTTCGCTTTGTGTACACGAACGTATCCTTTCTCTTCCATTTCCTAGTAAATTGCAACCCTTTGCCAATTTCCTATGACAGACCTGTTATAAAAGACAGACAGGCCATAACATCCTGACAGAATCTCTGCCCGTCAGCTGTGACTCTCTCTCGCCAATAAACTACTCCAAGTAACTGGACCTCTGCTGCTCGTTACATGTGTGTGTGTGTGTGTGTGTGTGTGTGTGTGTGTGTGTGTGTGTGTGTGTGTGTGTGTGTGTGTGTGCTTTCATGCATTTATGTATGTATATGTATTTTTGTATGTATATGTGTTCATCTCTCTCTCTCCTTTTCTCTCTTTCATTCTCTCTCTCTCTCTCTCTCTCGCTCTCTCTCTCTCTCTCTCTCTCTCTCTCTCTATACATATATATATATATACATATATATATTTGCACGTATAGATAACCACAAAATCCAAGTAAAACAGTTAACAGAATCGTCAAAGAGCAGCTGACAAAGAGGCCTAATAATAATTACAATTTCACAACACGCAGTCTCAAAAATACAAAATTCTATGACGTTATCTTCACAGCATAAACACACGTGCCGTTATAACTGGAATAAACTTAATTACTTACAATTATGGTAATTCTTTGCTATTTATCATCTGTTGTGTCTTGAAACGACGATCATAAAGAGACCCATTTAAATTAAATGCGAGTGTGTTTACCATTTTGAAATTCAAAAAACACGTTTCCATATTAACGGTTTCAGTTAATTGCAAATTCTGCCTAATCTCTACATCTTTCATCTTTTCTCTCTCTTTCTCTATCTATCGATGTATCTGTTTAACCTATTTCATCATCTCTTTCTCTGTCTCGCTGTCTCTCTCTCTCTTTCTCTTTCTCTTACTCTTTCTCTGTCTCGTTGTCTCTCTCTCTCTTTCTCTTTCTCTTTCTCTTTCTCTTTCTCTCTCTCGCTCTCTCTCTCTCTCTCTCTCTCTCTCTCTCTCTCTCTCTCTCTCTCTCTCTCTCTCTCTCTCTCTCTCTCTCTCTCTCTCTCTCTCTCTCTCTCTCTCTCTCAGTGTGTATGTGTATATATATAAGTGTGTGTGTGTGTGTGTGTACCTGTGCGTGTGGTGCGTGTGCGAGTGTGTATGTGTGTGTGTGTGTGTGTGTTTGTTTGTTTGTTTGTATCTGTGTACGTACATTACATATTCACAGAATATATAAATGTGCATATATAGACAGATAGATAAATAATTTTAAAATATCTACAAAAAGAGATAATTAACTAGAAAAACGTCACTCGACACGCTTAATCCCCAGATTCATACATTAAACTGTGTAATAACTTTATACGTACAAATCTTCTTTAGTCCCCCCCTCGTCATCTTGACCTAATGAAAACGGTCTCCTGCATTTATATTTCTCTTTTCTTTTTTCCTTTTCTTATTATTGTCTCGTTTCCTTGTTTAATGATTTCTTTGTTTTTTTTTTTGTTCCAGTACTACTAATATTTACATTGTTATCATTCTTATTGATAGTATGATTATTAAATTGGTATAAGAATAATAACATAAAAGACAATAAAATAACAGAAGTGAAGCTTTCATAAAATGAAGGAAAAGGGTAAACAGACGAGATAAATAAGCCTAATAGGTAACTCCTTGGTGACTAAGCACTCGTAGAGCCATCTATATGTCAAGACAATAATTAAACTTCTTATTACAGTGGGAATGGCATTGTAGTCAAGTCACCCGTGTTCATTGGGTTAATAGCACTGCTTTTATCCACATATATTTTGTCATGTTCTTGTGTGTCTTCGACAGAATGATGATTGCAGTAAGAATAAATGTTATGATAGTGAGAATAGTAATAAGATAATCTTGTTATTATCTATTTGTATAATTATTATAATTATCATTATAACAATTATCATCATTATTACAATTATCATCATTATTACAATTATCATCATTATTACAATTATCATCATTATTACAATATCATTATTACAATGATCAGTATTGCAATTACCAATATCACAATTATTAGTACAATTATTATCATTATTATTATTTATTCGAAATAAAACAGTTGTTTCGAAATCCTCCTCCCAGTCCTAGGCGACCGTCTGAGCATAAATACGCTGTATCCAGGGGACACAACAACAGCGCCCTCTTGTGCCGTCAATGGGACACAGGACACCAGATGGATCGGTCAGCGGGGCGTATCGTCTTCCCTTCCGCTGATGTCCGCGCCCGCAGGCTGGTGGAGTCCTCTTTATTCAAGCTGCTGCCTCATTTCAACTTGAATAGCGGCTTATCACCATTATTTTTTTTTATTATTATTATTATCATTGTTGTTGTTGTTATTGTTCTTGTTATCATTATCATTCTAATCACTATCATTATTATTACTATTATTATCATTATTATGATGATCGCTATTATCAATATTATTATATTATTGTATAGTAGTAGTAGAGTATTAGCAATATTATTACTATTACCATCATTAATATCTAATTATCATTGTTATTATTATCATCACTATCATCATTATTATTGTTATCATTATTCCTATTCTTATTCTTATTCTTATCACCATTGTCATTATCATTACTACTACTATTATCTATAGTATTAATATTATTACTACTTTTATCGTTATCATTATTATCATTAATACTATTATTGTTATTATAAGTATGGTGGTTGCTAGTGTATATTACAACAATACTATTTCACCATAGCGCGGTGAAATAATCATGGAAAATATCATTGCTAATTTGTCCAATCATAACTGTAAATTCTAGAAGATTAATATATTAATTAAATATATTAAAGTTCTTATTTACTTTGCACTTACAAAAGACAACTAATCAATGTAATAAGCTCGAGGCAAACACCGGATGAAACCAATTTATTCATTAAATGACAAAGATGATGTCGTGTGTGATTCGTGGATATGAATTTGAGTAATCTATATTAAATATATGTGTGAGGCATCAAAGGTCACACAGCACTATAGAAAGGTGTAATAGCGGGACGGATAAAGAGGGAGGTTCAGTTGAGGATTACATGTGCTTCA
The DNA here is from genome assembly GCF_019202785.1 of Penaeus chinensis. Taxonomy (NCBI): domain Eukaryota; kingdom Metazoa; phylum Arthropoda; class Malacostraca; order Decapoda; family Penaeidae; genus Penaeus; species Penaeus chinensis. The sequence continues at coordinate 1,125,624 of NC_061834.1, read as the reverse complement.
CGTCAGACGATGTATAGCAGTTCAGGAAGTTATTATTAGAGATTATTAGACGAAAGTTGTTAAGGGAAGGGTAAGGGAGGGATTAGCAAGAGAGAGAGGGGTTTAAGGGCAATTAGATCAGTTTTCTAGGAGAATGTCAGGAGGGAGAGATTAAGGGAAGGGGGCTACTGTGGCAAAGGGTCACATCTAGGGGGAAGCGGGAGGGGATAGGGAAGGAGGAGGGGATGATGCGGCTGAACATGAGTAGGAGGAGGATGGATGTCGGCAGTTACGTTGAGTGTAGAAGGAATTGACATGGTGTAGACATCTTATCTTGAGTCATGATTAGATAGTTTTGAGTGTCTTCGAGAGTTTCTACAGTGGAGTTGCTTGGGGGGATCTGAGAAACAAGGATTTTCTTATGGGGGGGAGGGGACGGATGTTTGAGGGGTGGAGGGAGAGGTTGATGGAGATAATGGGGTAGAAGATGAGAGGGAACGTTTAGCTTGTCTTGTGCGATGAGTTGGGTGAGGAGAAAGAGGGGTAGGCACCGAGGAAGTTGTGGCTGCTGTGTCTGTGTCCGGATTTAGAATGGCAAAAGTTGTTTAACTGAGGGAGAGGGTAGAAGTGGGATGAGAAAGAGATGTTGGCGGAAACGTAGAACCATCGTGGGAAGAAAGGGGAGGGGCAGAGCAACTGTTGGAGTATGGAGTGAGAGAGAAACCTCGTCGACGTGCTTCCTGTCTGGCTTCGCGCAGACTAAAGCCAAGTCTGAATCTGAGTTGCCACTTCATACTCAAACTTGTAGGTAGGGAGCCGTCACGGGTGACACACATGCGGGACTGAGCAGTTTGATCGATAATGACCAGATTGGGCACCGAGAGGGCATCAGGCTGTGGAACGAAAGTGTTTGGCAGGATGGCCTACACTTTCATCCTTTCAACACGGCTCTTACACCCTAGGAAATGGATGGAAGAACGAATTAGAGAAAAGAAGGAAGCGAAAAGGGGAAGGGAAAAAGACCCTGCCAAATCAATCGAATCGAGGTCAGAGGCCCAAAGCAGCGGTGAACCCTAGTATTGAGTCCCAGTCTCCGTCTCCTACGCACCCACCCCCACGGCAACAAGGGACATGAGCTTTCGTGTTAGGGGGGGGGGGGGAGAAGTGCATATGATGTGTACTTAACTAATTATCCTTCCCGTGGAGACATGGTAGGCCGATGAGCAGCTACGTTCCCGTCTTCCGCGAGCGCCGAGTGGTCAGTGGGGACGAAGCAGAGCAAAGGCCTCGTCCGTCGGGAAATCCGCTTCTGCCAGACGGCCATGGGGCTTAACAAGAGGCGGGTCGGTATTTGGCGATCACTGCAGTAGTAATAGTTGTTGTAGTTGTAGTAGAAGTAGTGTCATTATTAGTAATATTATTCTTGTTATTATCATTATTTTAATTAGCATTGTTGTTTTGTTATCATTATTATTACTATTATCATTTTTTTTGTAAGTATCATGATTATCATTATTATAATTATTGCTATTGTTATTGTTTTTATTATGTTTATTATTATTTTTATTACTATTATCATTACTATTATTATTATTATTATCATCATCATCATTATTATTATTATCATTATTATTATTATTATCATTATTATTATTATTATTACTATTGTCATTATTAATTTCCTTATCATCATCATCATCATCATCATCATCATCATCATCATTATCATCATTCTTATGACAAACATTATTATCATTATAATTATTACAATCATTATTACCGTTATTGTAATCAAATCACTGTTGTTGTTATTATTATCAACACGACACCTATTATCATTAGAGTTATTATTACTGACTTCATTATTGCCATTATAAGCTGTAGTATTATAAGTAATGTTTATTATTCTAATATCGTTCATTAACCAATTTAATTAATTCAGTAAACATGTTCCTGTGTGCATGTGTGTTTTTTAAGTGTATTTGTATGTGTGTTGGTGTGCTTTTGTGTGTGTATGGGTTGTGTGTGTGCATCTGTAAGTGTCAATGTACGTGTAGTAATATTTTGATTAGATTTAACTACGAGATTTAAAGATGTGGTCGAGTTTTTTTTTTCTAGATAAATAAAAAAATCTCATTTCGTAGCTGTCTCTCTCTCATTGTCTCCCCCCCCCCCCCCCTCTCTCTCTCTCTCTCTATATATATATATATATATATATATTTCTCTCTCTCTCTCTCTCTCTCTCTCTCTCTCTCTCTCTCTCTCTCTCTCTCTCTCTCTCTCTCTCTCTCTCTCTCATTCTCTCTCTCTCTCTCTCTGTTTCTTTCTCCCTCTCTCTGTGCTGTGTGGTGCAGCGGTAGCGATCTCGTCTAGCAATCTTGCTGACCTGCGTTCGA
>NC_061834.1:1090749-1093249 GCF_019202785.1 Penaeus chinensis | reverse complement strand
TTGAACTTCACTTTCGCGGGTTAATAGACCTGGCGAAGAGTGTTAGATATTAGCATTTCTTTTACAGCTCTTGTGTGTTGTGTGTGTACCTTGAAATGGGAGGTGGGAGGGCGAACGAGGCTGATCAATTATGCTAATATCAGGGTTTCATTGACTTCATTAGGAAGTAATAAGGTCCCGGATGTGTATTACAGGCTCCGTCCCCTAACGTTGGCACCACCCTCTATCGTTAGGCTCCACCCCCTATCGTCGGGCTCCACCCCCTATCGTCGGACTCCACCTCATACCGTTAGGCTCCACCCCCTATAGTTAGGCTCCACCCCCTATCGTCGGGCTCCACCTCCTACCGTTAGGCTCCACCCCCTATCATTAGGCTCCTAACCTAACCTATCGTTAGGCTCCACCCCCTATCGTTAGGCTCCACCCCCTATCGTCGGGCTCCACCCCCTATCGTTGGGCTCCACCCCCTATCGTTGGGCTCCACCCCCTATCGTCGGGCTCCACCCCCTATCGTCGGGCTCCACCACCTATCGTTAGGCTCCACCCCCTATCGTCGGGCTCCACCCCCTATCGTTGGGCTCCACCCCCTATCGTTGGGCTCCACCCCCTATCGTCGGGCTCCACCCCCTATCGTTGGGCTCCACCCCTTATCGTTGGGCTCCACCCCCTATCGTTGGGCACCATCCCCTATCGTTAGGCTCCACCCCCTATCGCTAGGCTCTACCCCCTATCGTTAGGTTATCACCCCTTATCGTCGGGCTCCACCCCTTATCATTGGGCTCCACCCCTTTTCGTTAGGCTCCACCCCCTTTCGTTAGGCTCCACCCCCAATCGTTAGGCTCCACCCCCTATCGTCATACTCCACCCTCTATCGTTAGACTCCACTCCCTATCGTTAGGCTCCACCCCTTATCATTAGGCTCCACCCCCTATCGTTAGGCTCCACCCCCTATTGTCGGGCTCCACCCCCTATCGTCGGGCTCCACCCCCTATTTTTTTTTTTTATATATAATCAATGAATGGGGAGTGGAGGAAAAAGAAAGTAGGGGAGAAAAAGAGAGAGAGAGAGAGAGAGAGAGAGAGAGAGAGGCAATTGGAAATTTCCATTGATTTTGCATGTAGTTACAGCACGCTTCTCTACAAAATTTTATCTCACAAGCAGTGTAACATTTTATACTGTATAATAATTTTTGTTTATTCAAGTTCAAAAATGTCAATTCCTCAACCGCTCTGCATTTCTCTCTCTCTCTCTCTCTCTCTCTCTCTCTCTCTCTCTCTCTCTCTCTCCCCCCCTCTCACATATTTATTCTCTCTAACAGACATACAACTCCCCGCATCTATCATTTTATCTATCTATCTATCTATCTATTTCACTTTCTCTTTCACATACATACATCTCTCTCCTTCGCCCTCTCTCTCTCTCTCTCTCTCTCTCTCTCTCTCTCTCTCTCTCTCTCTCTCTCTCTCTCTCTCTCTCTTTCTCTCTCTCTCTCTCTCTCTCTCTCTCTCTCTCTCTCTCTCTCTCTCTCTCTCTATCTATCTCTGTCTCTCTCTCTATCTCTGTCTCTCTCTCTCTCTCTCTCTCGGATCTAAGGCGTAATATAAACTTAGGAGTCTAAAGTCATAAAATTCATACCTGGGATCACGTTACGTTGTCGAAAGAAATAGAGGGATGAGTTTGATTGAAGTGGAAGAAAGTGGAATTACTTTTTTTGTAAATGGCATCTATCTGTATTTCATGCATTACATACGGTACACAGATATGTATTTGCGTGTCACAGATGAAATGGACTGAATAGTTTTCATATTTCATCGTGTTTTTTTGTGTTTTTTTTTTCACCCAAGATTTAGTTAAGACGAGCACGTTATAAAATAGGCCAATGGTTGTTCAATATCATGGTTTCTTTTAAGCATCTGCGTGAACTTAGGCAGTCTGTAGAGCAGTAACTGTTTCTCTCTGTCTTGCCAATTGTGGAATTTATGTAAATAACAACAGATACCCATTTTAGCATTGTCTGTGTTTCTCTGAAATACTTCTAGCATGACTGTCAGCGTATTAATGGCAATTCTAATGTAAATAGTTCATGGTAAACAATGATGGCAATAGTAAGGAAGAGATAATTGATAAAGATAATTAAAAAGAATAAGTAGTAGTTGTAGTAGCGCTGATATCTTATAAATAAAATCTTGTTGAAGGATCGTGAGCGTGTTAGCTTACTTAGTAAAGATCTAAATTTTTACATCATACAAACGTATCCTTTTCTCAGAAGCATGAACGCCATTTTCTCCTTGTTCAATGTTTGCCTACTAATTATTATCATTAACTGGAAAATTACCTTTGATACATTCATTTTCTTGCTGACTTTGCTCATATAAAATGAAAATTGTGAATTATGCAACCACTGGCAATTATTTGTTCCTTAATAAGTGGTAACTAATTACTCGTAATATGTAAACAAATAATTATGGCGTGTTCGGATTAGAAAGAAATATAATGCAAT
>NC_061834.1:1043249-1048249 GCF_019202785.1 Penaeus chinensis | reverse complement strand
TTTTACTTTTTTTCATTTTTTTTATCTTCTATCATAATATCATAACTTTGTCCCGGATATGACATTCCCTCGCATTGCCACACAGGAACATCCCCAGACCATCTCTCTCTCGCCTATTTCCTCTCCTCCTTAATTCTTCTTTATCATACTTTCTTTCTCTCCTTAATCTCTCATCGCACTTTTCCTCCTCCTCCTCCTCCCCACCCCCACCCTTGTAATTTCTCTTCATTATACTTTCCCTTTTTCTATTTTATTATTATTTTTGTTTTAATTCATCTTTATCTCACTCTCTTTCCCTCTTTACTTCTTCTTTATTATTTCCTTCCCTCCCCTTTAATTCCTCTTTACCCCCCCCCCCTATTTAATTCCTCTTTATCACACTCTCCTTTCCCCTTTGTCTCCTCACCCCCGCCTCCACCGTTCCCCCTGCAGACGAGGACCTGAAGCGGCCCAGCACGAGCGCCCTGGGTCTCAGCAACGGGCTCACGTGGGGCGACTGGGGACCCAAAGAGTTCTGTCCAGACGGCAGCTTCGTCCACGCTTTTGATACGAAGGTCAGCCTCATTTTGTGTGTCGATGGAGAGGGTACATGTATAGAGACAGATGCGTACACGCGTGCGTAATACATGGACACACAAGCATGCATACACACACACACACACACACTATATATATATATTTGCGTGTATGTGTGTGTGTTTGTGACTTCTAAATCATAAAACATCTCTGATCCCTGCCCTTAATCCCAGTACGAGACCTTTTCGTCGTCGGACGAGACTGGCCTGAACGCCGTCAAGCTCTTCTGCAGCACCCCCGCCCACCACGACACCGGCTACGTCACCTCCGTCATCGGCGAATATGGGGATTGGCAGGGTAAGGGGCGCTCGGGAAGGAAGGGGTTTGCTTGGAATGTCTTCTCATGTTTCGTCTGATCTGTTTTTAAATTGTTGTGATTTGTGGATTAAGATTGTTACAGAATGTCGAAAATAAAAGTCTAAATGATAATTATACATTTATATATAGAGATAGATATATAGATATCATATATACATATATTATATACATATACATATATATTCACACTTTATTTAGTTATAATCCCCGAATCTCATTTTCACTCCCAATGACGTCACGAATCGCCCGAGAACTTCACCTCTTATCTCCCCCCCCCCCCCCCCCCCTCTATCTTATCTCCTCTCCAAGGCATGAGGATCTGCGAGACCGGCTTCGCGACTGGCATGCGAGGTCAGGTCGTCCCCGAGCAAGGCCTCTTCACTGATGACCTCGCTGTGGTGAACCTTGAATTCACCTGCAACTATGGCAACGAGACACTGGTCGGGGTTGAAAACGCGGTAAGTGAATGGAGGGGGGGGGGAGGGAGGGAAGGGATGATGGAGAGGAGAGGGAAGAGATGAAGGGGGAAAGATGAAAGAGGGAGGATGGGGAGATAAGGAAGGGAGGGAGGGAAGAGATGAGGGGGTAGGAGAGGGGAAGGGGGGAGGGAAGAGATAAGGAGGGAGGGAGGGAAGAGATGAGGGGGAGGGAGGGAAGAGGGGGATGGAGAGATAGGGAGGGAGGGAGAGAAAGGAAGGTGGGAGGGAATGGGGAGATGGGGAGGGAGGGAGGGGAAGGTGGGAGGGAGGTGGGGGGAGAAAGAGAGGGATAGGGGGAGGGGTACGTTGGATGGGACGGAGGAGGAAAGGAGAGGAGGGGAGGGGGGTTGAGAGAGAGAGAGAGAGATCAAACAACTACGTATTTTTTTCACATATGAATATATACTTTTCATGCAAATCCGGATGTCTCTTTAATACCTTTATGATCACCGGATAAACCAGACTCTTTATACTGTATCTACGGCAAATTCTCGACAAAATATGATATATTTTGCTTTTTCATTCCCAGTCTGATCTCGGTGTCTGGAGTGCACAAGCTTCTTGCAGCTCTGGCTCTGCAATCTGCGGCCTTGAGGTGAGATCTATGTGTGTGTTTGTCTGTGCTTGTGTATATGTGCGTGTGTGTCATTAGGCGTGCATCTTCTTTGTGTAGTTGTGTGTGTCTGTGTGTGTGTCTGTGTCTGTGTGTCTGTGTATGTGTGTCTGTGTGTGTGTGTGTCTGTGTGTCTGTGTGTGTGTGTGTGTGTGTGTGTGTGTCTGTGTGTCTGTGTGTGTGTGTTTGTATATTTATTTTATGATAGTATATATGTGTTTCTGTAATGTGTTTGTCTGTTTGTTTGTTTTTTGACTGTATGTGCGTGTATGCGTGTGTATGTACGCCTGTATTGAATAAGCGCGTGTATGTATTCCATCTCACTTTGGCTTTTTCTTTCAGGTTCGTTACGAGCAGCCCAACGTAGGTGATGATTCCGGAGTCACCGATTTAGTCTTCTTCTGCTGCGCCGTCTAAGGATTTCTCTCTCCCTTTCCCTTTTCCCTTCTTCCTCCTTACTGTTTTTTCCCCAGTCTTTATTATCCTGTACTTAACTGTAGAACTATATTTCATTCTTTTATGATTTCTCTATTTATCTTTTTTTTTCTAGATTCTCTCTCTGTCTCTCCAGTTCCTTCATTTCATGCTTTCTCTTATTTCCTAATATTCCTTTTCCTTCTCTGTCTCTCTCGTTTCCTTTCCTTTACCTCCGGCTTCCGTGTGGATAAAAAATCCTCGTCCGCATACGACCCGCAACGTGGATTCCGTTTTCTATGCTGTTTGACGCCATCCATTGGGATAACTATTGTAATGTGATGAATAAACAGATGGTTGTGCTTCCTTTTTGTAATTAACCTTAAAACAACCACACAGTCATAGAGAAATTACATACACACGTGTACACGCACCGATGCACACACAGATACACATAGTTATAGTGGAATTACATACTCACATGCACATGTAGATACACACAGTCACAGACAAATTCTATATGCCCATGTACACGCACTAACGCACACGCAGACACACACAGTCACAGACAAATTATATACACACATGTACACGCAGATACACACAGTCACAAATTACATACGCACATGTACACACACAAACACACACGCAGATACACACAGTCACATACAAAATACATACACACATGCATGAAGGGACATTGCATGAGTGTCCATGCGAAAAGGGTATCTGGCTGTGAGAGTCACTTCCCTCAGAACAATGTTTGATAAAAATGATTTTGAAATATTTACTAATAGTAATGATAATAATGATGATGAAAACAGTAACTTGAGTAATGATACTGACGATGATAATGATCATTAATAATAATAATATTGATGATAATAATAATAATAATAATAATAATAATAATAATAATAATAATAATAATAATAATTATAATAATAATAATAAATAAGGAATAAAATGATCACTAAATTTCATCAATAGATAAACATTTAGAACCCTGAGTAATTAATTCATATTTGCCCACATACACACACACACACACACACACACACACATATATATATATATATATATATATATATATATATATATATATATATATATATATTTATATATATATATACATATATATATATGTGTGTGTGTGTGTGTGTGTGTGTGTGTATGTGTGTGTATGTGTGTATGTGTATGTGTATGTGTATGTGTATGTGTATGTGTATGTATGTGTGTGTGTGTTTATATTTATGTGTATATATATATATATATATATATGGTGAAAAACCTACAATTCACAAGTAATAAATTTTTTATGCCCTCTGTGTGTTTTTTCTACCAAAGATGTATATATATATATATATGTGTGTGTGTGTGTGTGTGTGTGTGTGTGTGTGTGTGTGTGTGTGTGTGTGTGTGTGTGTATTAATTAATTTATTTATTTATTTATTCATATATATGTATGTATGTAGGTATGTATGTATGTTTGTATGTATGTATGTATTACATGTATGTGTATACATATATATTTATGTATTTATTAATTTATCTATTTAATTGATTATCTATTTATACATGTAAATATTTACAAATATATATATACATACATGAAATAAGTAATTAACAAGAATGTAAACGCAATAACATGTAAACAAATATGAAATGAAAAACAGCTACAGTAAGAGAGAAAGAATAAATAGTAACGTTTCGCGAGAGACCAGCCTCATCATCAGTCAGAAAACCTGATGAAGAGTCCAATGTTATTCGAAACGTGCCTTGTTCTCCCTTTTCATAATGTAGCTGCGGTTCAATCCAAGCTTTAACTTTTTATTATGTCTGAAGTTGTACTAGATTGCTCTGGGATTCCAGTTTTATAACTCAGTAGAGTAGAACTTATGCAGTATTACGAGACAATATGATGGCATCCTGCTTTTTTAAAATTGCTGTGTATATACACGTGTAACTAGTCACTGGACAGACAAGGAAAACATTTATCATTTCTCACTTACGAAATAAGTAATCACAACGTTAGTTTCTTATGAAGAGGCTTAGATATGAAACCTTCAAATAGAATGTTAGTTTTAAGTGGTTTCTGTTCTTTGTGTCTGTGTGTGTGACGTTCAGTGAAAAACGTAATCAAGCCACATTAATTACCCTTTTAAAAAATAAATGGATTTAAATGCCTCATCTTGGTGATGCTTTAAGACTAAGTGCTATAACTTATCATCCAGACTGTCTTTCTTTTCTCTCTCGTTTTTCTTTTCTTTGTCTTTCTCCTTTCTTCTCTCCCTCGTCTATCTTTCCTCTCTCTTTCTCCTTTCTTCTCTCTCTCGTCTTTCTTTTCTCTCTTTCTCCTTCCTTCCTTCTCTCTCTCCTTTCTTTTCTGTCTCTATCCTTTCTTTTTTCTCTCTTCTTTCTTTTCTTTCTCTCTCTTTCCTTTTTTTTCACTCCATTCTTTTCTCTCCTTTCTTCTCTATCTTTTCTTTTCTCTCTCTCTCCTTTTTTTCTCTCTCTCCTTTCTTCTCTATCTCTACCCTCTTCCTCACTCTCTCTTTTACCCTCTCTAATTTACCCTTTCTCTCCTTTCTTCTCTCTCT
>NC_061834.1:1023249-1025749 GCF_019202785.1 Penaeus chinensis | reverse complement strand
AAATTCAAGAAGATGCATGACATTACCCTACACACGAGTAAAGGAAAATAGTTAATAGTCCAATCCAGATGAAATGACAGTCCTTAAACTGATTCAAGGTAATTATCCTAAGTGTCTCTTAACTCTCCCAACCTCAGGCAATGCAACAGGTGTTCCAACAAGACACGAGAATTGTTTACAAGTCAGACGAGTTCATACGGAACTAGGAACATGGTAAATGCTAATACGTGGACCTATGATGGAGCCAACTATCACACATTATCAGAAACATCAATGATTTTAGTCACTCTAAAACAAAATTAGAGGTATTTCTCATAAATTATTAATGATATCAGTTTTCTAAATTTATTTCTATATCTATGTGTATTTATCTATATCTTTATCTATTTATCTCTCTGTCTATATCTATCTATCAACCTGTCTATCTATCTACCTCCCTACTTATCTCGTCTATATGTTTAGCCTATCTTTTTCTTTCTCTTTCTTTCTCTCAATCTCTCTTTCGGTCTCTATCTCTCTCCTCTCCTTCTCTTCTCTGTTCCTCTTCCTTTCTCCCTTTCCCTTGCTCTCTCCCTCCCTCCCACTCTCTCCCTCCTTTTATCTCCCTTCCTTTCCCTCTCCCTCTCTCTCACTTCCTTTCCCTCTCCCTATCTCTCTTCCTCTTTCTCCCTCCCTCCTTCTCTCTTCCTCCCTCTCTCTCCTTCCCTCTTTCTTACTCTCTCCCTCTCTCTCTCTCTCTCTCTCTCTCTCTCTCTCTCTCTCTCTCTCTCTCTCTCTCTCTCTCTCTCTCTCTCTCTCTCTCTCTCTCTCTCTCTCTCTCTCTCTCTCTCTCTCTCTCTCTCTCTCTCAGACACTTGGTACATTCATTGGAATCTATGCTCCGCCGAAAAAGTTCCATTAGGAAAGTTTGTCTTTTACTTATTTTTGGAGACTGCAACCATGCAAGTCGATGATGACGTCATGCACATTATGGTCATGCAGAGGTTGAAAAAAAAAGTTTTGTAAAACTTTGACTTCATTACGATTTTTTGTTTTTTTTTCGTTTTCAAATTTCTTATTTTCTTTCCTTTCGTTGTCTTCTTCTGTTTTCATTTATCTCCTTGTTTTTCTCTCTTGTTTTCCATTAGCTTATTCTTGCTTACTTTCTCTCCCTTCTCTCTTGCCTCTTGCTCCTCTTGCTTGCTTCTCTCTTCCTCTTATCACCCCCTCTTTCCACTTCCCCTTCACTCTTACTCTTCTCTCTTCTCTCTCCCTCTTTCTGCTTCTCACTTCCCCTTGTTTCTCTTCTTTGTCCTCCTCCCTTCTCCTCTGCTTCACTTCTCTTCTCAAAATACTTTACTTTATTGGACGTTAATGCTCTACACCATTAATGGGGAGGGAGGGGGTCTTTCCTCATTTCTACTTTATTTTCTTTTATATCCTTCTATATCCGTCTGCTCTATCACACCAGACATGTGTAGGTACTGAATGTGTGTTTGTATTTATGTGTTTGTATTTATGTAAGTATATTTGTGTGTGTGTGTGTGTATGTATATATACATATATATATATGTGTGTGTGTGTGTGTGTGTGTGTGTGTGTGTGTGTATGTATATATATATATATATATATATATATATATATATATATATATATATATATATATATGTATATATATATATATGTATATATATGTATATATACATGCACATATATACTAATATATATATATATATATATATATATATATATATATAATATATATATATAAATATGTGCATAAAAATAGATAAATATATTTATATATATATAATATATATATATATAAATAAATAGATAAATATATATATATATGTATTTATTTATTTATTTATATTCATATATATTGTGTATAAAAACTATTCATTCTAATGCAGGACATAGGCCTCTCTCAGTCATTATGGAGATGCCCTTCTTAATCAACCGCGATAACACTTATGCCACGACGGCGACTTCTCTATAACATTTGTTTTTGACTTTTAAAGGGCGATATTCTCGCAGTGAAATCGAGTTCGAGCCACCAGCCAGAGTGGAGGCATTTTGCAACTGCCGCATATATATATATATAATATATATATATATATATATATATTATATATTATATATATACTATGATAGATGATACATACAAACCTACATACTCATAATATATGTGTGTGTGTGTGTGTTTGTGTGGTCTGTGTGTAATATATATATACCTATATTTCTATCTATCTTATCTCAAACTATCTATATAATATTCATGGTGTGTGTAATATTCATATGTAAATAGATATGAAGAATGCAAATACGAGATATACGATTACTTTTTATGCGTTTACGTTCATTTACGTTTAAGTTCATTTCCGCTGACAGATGTTACGTAGTGTCGGCCGCTGTCATGATCTACTTACCCGCTGCTACAGTACGAGACCGGAGGCTGGTGGCAGCTCTTTTACACCGAGCAAGTTCACAAACAAATAGAGTCCAAATCCGTAAAACA
>NC_061834.1:1004885-1008335 GCF_019202785.1 Penaeus chinensis | reverse complement strand
TCCCCACTTGCTATGTCGGGGCATCTGACACGAGGCTGTCTGAACAAAGAACCCAGGGAGGAGACTAGGACAAGAAGCGGAAGTGGGAGAATGCAGACTGGACAGGATTCAGAGGCTCTGTCTCATATAAAATGGGACGAAGAAATACAGGGCAGTATGGGTCAGAAGATTAATTCCTTCACCTAAAATCGTTTTGCTTTCCATTTTAACTACTCATCGAAGCCCTCTGATCAACCTGGTTCGGAACTCAATGCAAAAGAGCCTCGGACATCAAACACCCGGTATAAGAGAAATCCTACGAACAGAAACTCCAATTCTATAGACAGGCTGCACAACAAGTGGAACCAACTCAGAAATGGGCTCTTCAGCTGTGAGAGAAAACTACAGAAAATAAATCGGAAGAGGGTGAAGTTGGAACACAATTATGGTGCAACATTGTTAAAGACAAGCAAGGCAACACAAAGGATGAAACTATCCCATCCTTAATAACAGAAGATGGGACACTAGTAGTAGACTCCGAAGAAAAGACACATGCACTGGCAATACATTTCTCAAGTAGAATGACAGTTCCTTATCTTGGGCAAAAACACTTCCCATCTTGAGTAATGAGAAATCAAACAGGATAACAACAAGCGGAAGAGAAGTGGATAAACGCCTGCGCAATGTAGACACAAGAAAAGCTACAGGACCTGCCGGTGTTAACCCTCGGCTGTTCCAGAGGTGCGCAAAGGAGCTGTCATCTCCTCTCACTTTAATTTTCAACACATGCTTAAGCTCCTGCAAATGGCCTACACTTTGGAAACAAAGTAATGTTGTCCCCATCTTAAAAAAGGGGGACAAATCCAGTCCAAAATAATACCGGTCAGTTCCCTTTCTGTCAAGCATCAGCAAGATATTTGAAAATATATCTATATATCTTCCCACCTAACACACCACCTCAACAAAAACCATCTTCTGTCTACCCGGCAATATGGCTTCCGGAAGAACCGCTCTGCTACCGACCTGCTGTTATGGATGACTGCAGACTGGTCAGCTGCACTTAACCGCGGACTGCGCACCTGTGTTCTTGCCCTGGACATACAGGAAGCCTTTGATAGGGTATGGCACCTAGGTTTATTTAGTAAGTTCAAAGGACGAATGTCCAGGTAAAATTCAATGAGAAAAAAATAAGGCCACAAGAGGAAATTAAAATACTGGGCATCACATTCGACAAAAAATGAGTTTCATATAAAGCTTGGCGAGAAGGGCTTCGCAGAAACTTTCCTCCCTAAGAAGAAACAGCTGCTGCTTGACGGTGAAGGAATTCGCTCTTCACTCGAGTGCTCCTGCCTCGCGTGGGGAGGAGCAAGCGTCACTAGCCTCAAAATCGTGGCTAAAATATGAGAAAGAGTGAAGAAAATCATCGAAGACAGGACACAAAAGTATCAAAAGCGAAGTACATGTGTGGCTGTAACATGTCTAATAATTATAACCAAATATGAAGTCATTGTTTTTCAATAAAGTAGAGAGAGAGAGAGAGGAGAGAGAGAGAGAGAGAGAGAGAGAGAGAGAGAGAGAGAGAGAGAGAGAGAGAAATCATATATATATATTTATATATATATATATACATATATAAGTATATATATACATATATATATATATATATATAATCAAGAAGAAAGAAAATGAAAATACAAGAATTATTTCAAAATCTGATTGAAATAAGACTACAAACTTTTGAAATAATTTTCTTTGAATCGTGCAAGGCGTTTCTTGTACATACTGGTAACCCATTTGCTTTACAGAGAAACCACTTGCCAGAGATGTGTATCTTGATTCTAGAAGGCCGATTGAAATTTCGAGAACAGACTCGTATTATTGTTATTATACATATTATTGTTATAATTATTGTTGTTATTAGTGTTATTATTATTAATGTTCTTATTAGTAGTAGTAATAGTATCACTGTTATTATTATTGTTGTATTATTGTCTTTATTATCATTATTATCGTTATTATTATTATTATTATTATTATTATTATTATTATCATTATTATTATCATTATTATAATTATTATTACTATTGTTGGTATTATCATTATTATTATTATCATCATCATTATTATTATTATGATTATCATTATTATATTATTATTATTATTATTATTACTATTACTAATATTATTACTATTATTGTTATCATTATTTTTATTACTAGTATCATTATTATTATTATTATTATCATTATTATCATTGTTATTATCATTATTATTATTATCATTATTATCTTTATTGTTATTATTATCATTGCTGTTGTTGTTGTTGTTATTATTATTATTATTATTATTATCATTTTTATTATCTTTATTATTATTATCATTATTATTATTATTATTATTATTATTATTATTATTATTATTATTATTATTATTATTACTATTACTTTTATTATCATTGTTATTCCTGTTTTTATCATTATCATTGTCATTATCATTATCATCATTGTTACCGGATTCGGACGCGCCCTCCCACCCCCCACCCCCCCCAATCCCCCCAACAATCAAAATTCAAACCACAAATCAAAACAAAAAACAAAAAACAAAACAAAAAACAAAAAACAAAACAAAACAAAACAAAAACAAAAACCAAACAAAAAAACAACACACAAACAAACAAACAAACAAACAAAGAATACATATATCCCCAACGAAATACATCCACGCTAGCGCCCTTTTTTCCCTCTCCTTCGAGCTGCCAGCCTCCTCATCTCCCGAGGGCCAGAGAGGCTGTAATTTGCGCCAGTCGCCAATTAAACAGGAGAAGACAATATTGAATAAATTGGACGCTTTTAAATACCGGTTCGGAGTGATGTAGAGGCGACGGGAGGAACAAAGAAAGGTTTAACAAATAGTGCTGATAAACGGAGACGATGGAGGAGGAGGTTTGAGTTGTGGGCGCAGTTGGGGTGGTGGGGTGGGGGTGGGGGGGGGGGGGGTACTTGTATGTTGTTTTCGGTCTGTCTGTTTCCGTCTGTCTGGTTGGCTGGCTCTCTTTTTCTCTTTCTTTCTTTCTTTCTTTCTTTCTCTGTCTCCTCTCTGTCTCTCTCTTCCTCCTTTTCTTCTTCTTCCTTCTCTTCTTCCTCCCCTCCTCGTATTTCTCCTCCTCCTCCTCAACCTAATCCTCCTCCTTCTCCTCCTCCTCCTCCTCTTCCTCCTCCTCCTCTTCTTCCTCCTCCTCCTCCTCCTCCTCTTCTTCTTCCTCCTGATCCTCCTCCTTCTCCTCTTTCTTCTCCTGCTCCTCCTCTTCCTCCTCCTCCTCCTCTTCCTCCTCTCCCTCCTCTTCTTCCTCCTCCTCCTCCTTCTCCTCCTCCTCCTCCTCTTCTTCCTCCTGCTCCTCCTCCTCCTCCTCCTCCTCTTCCTCCTCCTCCTCCTCCTCCCCCTCCTCCTCCTCCTCCTCCTCTTCCTCCTCCT
>NC_061834.1:992385-994885 GCF_019202785.1 Penaeus chinensis | reverse complement strand
GAGAGAAGAGAGTGAGAGAGAGAGAGAGAGAGAGAGAGAGAGAGAGAGAGAGAGAGAGAGAGAGAGAGAGAGAGAGAGAGAGAAAGCTGTTACGTTTAATTATTCTGTAAATTAAATGTATTTTCTTATCCCCCTTCCTCCTGTCTTCCTCTGTAAATCGATAAGATAAAACCCACTTCAGCTTTTTATATTAACAAAGACAAACCCCAAAACACGTAAAAACGCAATCGCTTTTGTAATAATAATAAAAAAATATAGACGAAACAATCGACGTATCCACAAGTAATCGGATCTCACCTGACGCTGGAAATCGATTCACACGGATTTACAAGACAGATTCGAATCGCTTTTGAGATGAAGAGCGAGATGAACCTTTATTTCGAATCTCGAGATGTCTGTGCATTTGTCGTTCAAATTTCTTCATTTTTTTCCCTCAATTTATACGTTTTACAATACTCGTTTATATATATATATTTTTTCTCTTATATAAGCGTGAATATGTAGATGTTGCGTAGGTCTTTAGGTTTGTGCAGTGGATGTGTCTTTAAGAGTCGCCTCTCATTCTAGGATTTTATAAATGATTCGTTTTATATTATGATTTATATTTTATCGTTGGGTTTTATGTATAGATTGTTTTAGCCACGTTTTATTACATTTTTTCCGATATCTGTCTTGTTTATATTATTCAATGGCGACGCGTAGATAGGTGCATATTTAAATTAATAATGTCGCGCATGAAAACTTGGGTTTTACTGTAATTATTGTAATTACGGACATTGTTCTGAGAATGAGTAAATATTTAGAGAATATTGAAAAAAAAAAAAATTAACTCGATTACGGTGAATTAGAACATTGTATTTAATAAGTTCTCGTACTAAATCACCTTAATATAAAGTTTATAGGACTGCAATGACGTACGCGTGCGTGTGTGTGTATGAACGCTTGCCCAAACACATACACGCAGACATACATGCGTCCTTCTCTACTGGAAAACGCAAAAGTTCTTAATGAGACGTAGATTGTCCGTTAGAAAGTAGACCTCTCGTTCACGCCCACGGCAGCCGGCGACAGGAAATTGGGCGGAAAAGGGGTCTTCGAGAGGAAATATAATTAGGGTTTGGAAAGAAATAGATTTTCATTATAGCTTATCTTTACGTGTATGTAAATAGAAATGTGAAGAAATGTGCGTACATATATGTAATGTGTGTATGTGTATGTATGGTTTGTGTATATATATATATATATATATATATATATATATATATATATATATGTATCAAGCCGTTTCTTCTAAGATGGAAAATAAATAATTTTCCAGGACGCTATACATGTATCATAATTTCCAGCGCTTAAGATAAAACAATAGATAGATAGACATATATATATAAGTGTGTATATATATATATATATATATATATATATGTTTATATAGAAAGAGAGAAAGAGAAAGAGAGGGAGAGAGAGAATCGCCGCGTTCAGAGTCGGTCGATTAGGGATTTTCCGTTAAACATAATTAAGCGCATTTATCTTACAGTCTGTGATATATATATGTATATATATATATATATATATATATATATATATATATATAAATTCGGAAGACATAAGTCGCATTCCAAAACTGTATAAACGATATATCTTATATTTTGACTTCAGACTAGGATGTGTATATTTTTTTAAAATAATCTTTTTTTTTCTTATTTCCGTTTATATCACATTCGGACTCTTCATTTGCCTTAATCATTATATATATTCTTTGTAACAAGATAATGATAATTGTAGAAAAGAAAGTGATCACCAGTAATACGGATAATGAATATAATGGCGCTGATGATTGTGGTGATAGAAAAAAATATAATGATCATCATACTAAAGATAACAGTAGTAGTAGTAGTAGTAATAGAAGTGATAATGGTCGTGATGATGATGATAATGATGATGATGATAATTACAGCAATGTTGATAATGATTATGATGATAATACAGCATCAGTATATAATTACATTGATATTGATGAAAAAGATCTGTAGACATTTTCATTTTTATATATATTAAAATTCCTATAATTTTGAAAGTAATAACAACGGCTGGGTGAATGTTATATAGTAATATATTTAATAGGAATAATAGTGGTAATAAAGATTATGTGGACGATAACTGTCATGATAATATTTGGTATTTAAGGCAAATTTTAATGATGATACTAATATTTTAAAAAGTAATCGTAATAGTAATGTACTTTGATAATGATGATAGTAATCACGGGAATGATCATAAAATCAACAATGGCAGATAAAACTGTTGTAAAGTTAAATGGTAATTATAAAGATCATGATTATTGTTATTATTGCTTTTGTATTTTGTGAACTTGTGTGATGCAAAGTGCGAATAGTATTTGTTCTGTTGTCGTTGTTAATACTGTGATTGTTGTTGTTATTGTTATTGTTTTTGGTTTATTTTAGTTATTTGTTGTATAGCGTGTTTATACTGTTATTAGCTA
>NC_061834.1:969885-982385 GCF_019202785.1 Penaeus chinensis | reverse complement strand
GAGAGAGACAGGCCGATAGATGAAGAGACCGAGAGAACGAGATGGAAAGAGAGAGATGGAAAGGCTGAGGGAGAGAGACGGAGAGACACAAGGAAGACGAACAGACAGGTAGAGGTGGAGAGACCGATCTAGAGAAAGACAGAGAGTGTGAGAGAGAGAGAGAGAGAGAGAGAGAGAGAGAGAGAGAGAGAGAGAGAGAGAGAGAGAGAGAGAGAGAGAGAGAGAGAGAAAGAGTGAGAGAGAGAGAGAGAGAAAGAGAGAGAGAGAGAGAGAGAGAGAGAGAGAGAGAGAGAGAGAGAGAGAGAGAGAGAGAGAGAGAGAGAGAGAGAGAGAGAGAGAGAGACAGAGAGAAAAAGAGAGAGATAGACAGACAGACAGACAGACAAACGGAAGAAGCCGGGATTACAAGTCCAGCCGCGCGTCGGTGTGCTTCCTGAACACGAATCCTGTTTTTGCTTTTTCTTCAGTTTCTGCTGAGGCTTTTCTTCTTCTTCTTCTTCTTCTTTTTCTTTTTCTTTTTTCTTCTTATTTTTCCTCTTCTTCTCCTTCTTCTTCTTCTTCTCTTATTTCTTCTTCTTTTTTTATTCTTTTTCGTTTTCCTCTTTTTCTTTTTCTCTTTCTTTCTTTCTCCTCCTCCTCCTCCTCCTCCTCCTCCTCCTTCTTCTTCTTCTTCTTCTTTTTCTTCTTCATCTTCTTCTTCTTCTTCTTCTTCTTCATCTTCTTCTATTTCTCCTTCTTCTTCTTCTTCTTCTTCTTCTTCTTCTTCTTCTTCTTCTTCATCTTCTTCTATTTCTTCTTCTTTTTCTTCTTCATATTCTTCATCTTCTTCTATTTCTTCTTCTTCTTCTTCTTCTTCTTCTTCTTCATCTTCTTTTATTTCTTCTTCTTTTTCTTCTTCATCTTCTTCTAGTTTGATGATTTATGGCTCAGGGATAATTGTGATGAAGTACACTTTTGCGATGAACTTGGTATGGTATTGGTACATACATACATACATACATACATACATACATACATACATACATACATACATACATGCATACATACATACATACATACATACATACATACATGCATACATACATACATACATACATACATACATACATACATACATACATACATACATACATACATACATACATACATGCATACATACATACATACATTCATACATACATGCATACATACATACATACATGCATACATACATACATACATACATACATACATACATACATACATACATACATACATACATGCATACATACATACATACATACATACATACATACATACATATATACACACATACATATATATATACACACATGCATACATTTATATATATATATATATGTATGTGTGTGTGTGAGTGTGTGTGTGTGTGTGTGTCTGTGTGTGTGTGTGTGCGTGTGTGTGTGTGTGTGTGCGTGTGTGTGTGTGTGTGTGCGTGTGTGTGTGTGTGCGCGCCCTGGGCATCGGCCGATCGCCTCTGCACTTTTCGCGAGGGCCGACGGGAGCAGCACCGGAAGCCGTGGGCATTGGGTACTGTTATTAGCTGCCCAGCTGTCTACGAGGCCACCTTTACCCCTCCCCCCTCTACCTCCCCCTTCCCCCTCCCCTTCCCCCTCCCCCTTCCCCTATCCCCTTGCCTTACGTACATTCCTATTCCCATACCCCCCCCCCCATCCTGCTCTCGTACCCCACCACTTTCCTTATCCTCCCCCCCCCCCCACCTTGGTTCTCATACCGTGCCCACCTACCTGTCTATCTCTCCACCTACCTGTCTATCTCTCCACCTACCTGTCTATCTCCCCACCTGTCTATCTCCCCACCTACCTGTCTATCTCCCCACCTACCTGTCTATCCACAAACATCTACCTACCTGTCCCCTCCCCATCTACCTACCTCCCCTCCCCCCCTACCTACTTTCCTATCCTCTCCTCCCTTATCTTCACTCTAAGTATATCGTTATGACTACTCTGACTCGCGTGTGGTCCCTTGTGTACGTAAATAATCACCCGCACACACATTCACATACGTGGTCAGTGACATACAAACGTACACAGATATCACCTTTCCACTGCTCCACGTAAACATAGCCACAAGTAAACAAGTAATCAAAACAACCAAGTTATCAGACCAACCCCACAAAAAAAGGTATACACGCCACTTAAAATACACACATACGCACACACACACACACACACACACACACACACACACACACACACACACACACACACACACACACACACACACACACTCACACAAACCCCGTCCCTCCCCCTCCCCGAAACATATAAAACCCCCTCTCCCCTCACCCCATCCCCCCACACACACAAACACCCTCTTCCCCTCCCCCCCTCTCCCCCCCCCCACACACACGTACACACAGAACACTAGCGAGCGGCCGACTACAAAGCCTCCGTAATTCACTTGACACATTTAATTTTATGGGCATCAGGACGGAGATTGGGCTGAAGGCGGCGGGTTCCTGAAGCGGCGCGGATGGCTACGCCTTTTGTCTTCTTTATTTTCGGGCTTATTAATTATTATCTCATTATTATCGTCTGTGTCTGTTTGGGTCGGCGGGCGGGAGGGAGGGAGGGAGGAAGGGAGGGAGGGAGGGAGGGAGGGAAAGGAGGGAGGGAACAGAGAAATTGGAGAGAGGGAGGGAGGGGGGAGGGGAGGGAAAGCAGGTGGAGGGCTGAGTTTTTTTTTTTTTTTTTTTACATTTCTTGCTTTTCATTTCTCATTATTCTAGTTCTGTTTCGTTATCCTGTTTCATTCTATTTCGTCTTATTCTTCATCATCTTCTCCTCCTCCCCCTCCTTTTCCTCTCCCTTCTCCTCCTGCCCCTCCTCCTCCCCCTCCCCCTCCCCCTCCTTCTTCTTCTCCTCCTCCTCCTCCTCCTCCTCCTCCTCCTCCTCCTCCTTCTCCTCCTCCTCCTCCTTCCCCCCCTCCTTCCCCTCCTCCCCCTCCTCCTCCTCCTCCATCGCACTGGTCGATCACCCAACAGACACCCTGGGTTTCACTGCGGCGACGAGGCGAGGACCATAAACTTTTTTTCCTTGAGATTACAACGGAGGTGCGAGCAGGGACGAACACGCATGCTTTTCCTCTTCTTTTATTGCCTTCTTCTTTTGGCCTTTGGTCATTTTTATTGAGGGAGATTGATAGTAATATTGACTGCAGAGGATGTACGGAGGTTAATAAAGAGGGAGAGGGCAGGAGGGAGAGGGAGAGGGAGAAGGAGAGGGAGAGGGAGAGGGAGAGGGAGAGGGAGAGGGAGAGGGAGAGGGAGAGGGAGAGGGAGAGGGAGAGAGAGAGAGAGAGAGAGAGAGAGAGAGAGAGAGAGAGAGAGAGAGAGAGAGAGAGAGAGAGAGAGAGAGAGAGAGGAAGAGAGAGAGAGAGAGAGAGAGCAAAGACAGAGAGCAAAGACAGAGAGAGAAAGAAGAAGAAATAAGACAAAATACTACGAAAATGACACAGCCAGGGCCCCTTCCTTAAACCCACCCGCCTTCAAATCGTCGTCCGTCTCCCGATCGCCTCTCGACCCCCGATGAAGCCCCACGCCGTTAATAAATAATAAACCCCCATAGCAGCGCCTCCTCTCCTCCTCCCCCCCCCCCCCCCGAGGCCGAGAGACAAAAAGCCCCGCTGATTCCCTTCGGCGAGTACTTGCGGCGAGCGGGGCGGAGTCGCCGACGACGTACGGGCCATTTCCGGAGGAGCGAGAACGTGTGTTTTAGCAACTCAATCGCCCTCCTGCGAGAGCTTCGTGCCCTCGGGGTGCGGGGAGGGGTGAGGGGCAGGAGGAGGAGGAGGAGGAGGAAGAAGAAGAGGAGGAAGAGGAGGAGGAGGAGGACGAGGAGGAGGAGGAGGAGGAGGAGGAGGAGGGGGAGGAGGAAGAAGAGGAGGAGGAGGAGGAGGAAGAGGAGGAGGAGGAGGAGGAGGAGAAAGAGGAAGAGGAGGAGGAAGAGGAGGAGGAGGAGGAGGAAGAAGAAGAAGAAGAAGAAGAAGAGGAGGAGGAGGAGGAGGAGGAGGAGGAGGAGGAGGAGGAGGAGGAGGAGGAGGAGGAGGAGGAGGAGGAAGAGGAAAAAGAGATCTCGTTGTTCTTGCTATTCACGTTCTTATGGCTATTAGTGACGTCATTGTTGCTCTTATTGTTACTGTTCTTGTTTTTGTTATTATTAGTGTTGTTGTTCGTGTACAGAATTCTCGTTTTCTGTTATTAACGATCTTATTACTATTAACGATCTTGTTATTGACGCTGTTCTTGTTGTTATTGTTATTGTTATTGTCGTTTTCCCATCGATCTCAAGGAGGCGGATTAGCGCGTCTAAGGAAGGCATTAGGAAGACGTTAGGAGGCACTAAATCTGTCCGTCGCGAGCAAATTACGGACGGCGACGGCGGCGTGAGACCGTCCTTGGGGGGGAAGGGGGGGGAGGGGGGGGTAATTATCCCAGTCATATTTCATTCGAGTAAACATCATTAGGGAAGGTCATTAGGAAGCGGGGCGTCGGTGCAGGCGATGCTTGATTGTTTCACTCGAGGAATGATTTGTAAACCACTTGTTAAACAATTGTTATAATGTTTTATTATTACTATTATATTATTATTATTATTATTATTATTATTATTATTATTATTATTATTATTCCTGAGACTTAACTTCCTATGATATTTCTCATACTCGAGGGGGAGCTCCTCAAGGGTTACCCGGTGCCTCGGAAACCCTCGTCCTCGAAGGGTATGTAGGACAAACCAAGGTCCAGCGGAGATTAAAAAACGGTGGTTCAGAAGACGTGGTTCAGAAGCAGTAGTTCAAAAACGGTGGTTCAGAAATAGTGTTCAGAAACGGTTCTTAACAAGCGGTAGTTCAGAAACCTTTGGCATCGAGTTTAACCTTCAGGAGAGTTCCTCGTTTCCGGTAGTTCTCAAGTATTAGCCGATGCTCGAGGACCATTAGGCGTAAGTGCTTCTCACGCTTGGTCGTGGGTAATGTCATCCTCACGACTCGAGATGCGGTGGGGGGAGGGGGGGGGGGGCGTCGGGGGAAAATGGGTCGAAGTCGCCATCTTCGGTCGCGTCGGACGGATTCGTGGATTTATTTATTTATTTATTTTCTTCATTCTTCTTTTTCTTTTTCTTTTTCGTCTTCTTTTTTTGTTTTCTTCTTCTTCGTCTTCTTCATTTTTTTCTTTCTGTTCTTCTTGTTCTTCTTTTTCTTCTCCGTTTTCTTTTTTTCTTTTTTTTTCTCTTTTTCTTCTTTGTGGCTTATTTCCTGAGAATGTGGAAATTTAGGAGTGTGTGTGTGTGTGTGTGTGTGTGTGTGTGTGTGTGTGTGTGTGTGTGTGTGTGTGTGTGTGTGTGTGTGTGTGCGGGTAAGATTGCTTAATAAGTTATTCAATTATTTACCAAACACGTCGTGAAATGTCACTGGCCTGGGGAATTAACTGGATATTTGATAATCATAATGATAATGAAAATAACATCCTCATCATTATCATCTACCCCCCCTCCCCTCTCCCCCTTGAAAATCACCTCGTTGGCATATAAGAAATTGCATATTGCATGTTCCTTGCAAGCGTGCACTTTCTCAATAGAAAACGGGCAGCGGTGTTGGCGAACTTGATCACGATTTGCGATATATATATATTTTATTTTTCATTTAATTTCTTTTTAAATTTTATACGGTTTATTGAATGTGCTTTATTTATATCATTTTCGTGGTGTTAATGCGGTATGGTAATTAGATGAGAATGGTAATGATAATGATAATGATGTTTCGATAGTAATAATTATGAACTGACAGTGTTAATTGTAATTTTTAAGAGATAGTGATGATATAGTTAGGATAATGATCATGATAAAAGGACAGTGCTTTTATATTTATAATGACGAGCAGATGAGGGCGATATGACAACGATAAGGATAAAATTGACAGTGATATTGATAATCATAATGACGAAAGATAATGATGGTGTGATAACGATATTGTGAACGAGGGACAAGAAGGAAGATTTTGATAAGAATGATGCTGATGATCAAGACTGTGATAATTTTGATTGCAATATTGCACACCGTCACGCCATATCGAATCCTTATTACCTCCATCGCGTCTGCCCCCCCCCCCCCCCCCCCCGGCCCATTCTTTGTCTGCGTGCTTTCAGATCAAGTTGTTTTACAGTGCATGAAATTAAACGAAGAAGAGAGAGAGAGAGAGAGAGAGAGAGAGAGAGAGAGAGAAAGAGAGAGAGAGAGAGAGAGAGAAAGAGAGAGAGAAGAGAGAGAGAGAGAGAGAGAGAGAAAGAAAGAGAAAGAGAGAGAGAGAAAAACGAACTTCTTACTATGATTACTTTTTCGTGGTCAGTCAAGTTACCTTCAGTCAACACCTGGGAACGTGTAACCATAATGTATAGAGTACTTAGTATGGACCACGAGCAAATACGGTCCTTAAAGCCCTTATACGGAAAGACTAGTCCCCCTCCTCCCTCATGGTACTGGTCAGTATGGACGCCAATCTGAACCTTATTACAAGTGACGATAGGAGTCAGTTTGATTTCACGGTGATGGTGGGTATCTCGACCGTAGCTAAAGGTGTCTGGTAGCTAGTTAGTTTATTCTTTGAAGCTAAGTTTTAAACCATTTTTTGTTTTCATTTTTGGCTTCTTATGAGCGTGGGAAAGGAATGGACAAAGAACAAAGAGGAGAATATTAGAAAGTGGAGACACACACGAAGGAAGGAAAACGAGAGATAGGAGAAAATGATAAAAGGGAAATAAAAAGGAAGAAGACAGAGAGGAGAGAGAAAGTGACTGCAGTCCGGAGATAAAGGAGTTTTTGAATGAATTACAAATTGAGGAAACGATATATGTGTGTGTGTGTGTGTATGTGTGTGTGTGTGTGTGTGTGTGTGTGTGTGTGTGTGTGTGTGTGTGTGTGTGTGTGTGTGTGTGTGTGTGTGTGTGTGTGTGTGTGTAGAAAAAATGTATTAAAGTGATCTGGAGGTAATTAATTTTTTTTTCACTATCAATGTTTATCATCCTCATCATCATCCTCTTCCTTATCATCATTATTGTCACTGTTGTTAATGATATTACTATCACCTTCATTACAGCTGCTACCACAACCACTATTACTTTTACTATTACTATTAGTTGTAATAAACAGATAATTAAAAATTTTCTTTTGAAAAATTGAATTGTTTGCGAATGTGTGTGCATGTGTGGTCCAGAAATAATGGGCATTTTTCCATGAGTGTCACCCCCTCCGCCCCCAGCCTTTTGCCTCGAACCCCCAAAAATATCGCTCGCAAGATTTTTTCCTTCGGTTCGAAATCTCCAGCGATCTGAGTGTCAGCCCCGATTGCCTTCGCGATATGACGTCATGATGAGTTTCGGTAGCTCGGTCGCATTCCGTCGGAAAGGTGTGGACATGCACACATAGGCACGCGCACGCACACGTACACGTACAAGGACAAGTACAAGTGCACGTACACGTACACACACATATGTATTACTGCTTACTCTCTCTCTCTCTCTCACACGCAGACACACACACACACACACACACACACACACACACACACACACACACACACACACACACACACACACACACACACACACACACACACAAACACACATGCATGTACATTTTTTAACCGCAAAAACAAAACAAAACAGAACGAAGTATAGAACGAAAGAGAGAATAAAAAAAACAAGAAAGACAGAAACAAAGAAAGAAGGAGGCGAGGAAGAAAAGAAAGACGAAAAGAAAAATGAGGAAAGAAAGAAAGAGAGAGAAAAAAACAAGAAAGACAGAAAGGAGGAAAGAAGGAGGCGAGGAAGAAAAAGAAAGACGAAGAGAAAAATGAGGAAAGAAAGAGCGAAAGACAAGGACAGAGAAAGAGGGAAGGAGAGAACCCCCGGCAGGACCCCAGACGCGGCGGATCAGCGCAGGTAGGGATCCCGGCGTGTGGTTATCGCGGCGGCCGGGAGCTCTCATTAGCGTTATCTCGCGGCCGCTCCTCCTCCTCCTCCTCCTTCTCCTTCTTCTTCTTCTTCTTCTTCTTCTTCTTCTTCTTCTTCTTCTTCTCCTTCTTCTTCCTCCTCCTCCTGCTCCTCCTTCTTCTTCTTCTTCTTCTCTTTCTCCTCCTTCACCTTCTTCTCCTTCTTCTTCTTCTTCTTCATCTTCTCTTTCTCCTTCTCCTTCTCTTTCTCCTTCTCCTTCTCCTTCTCCTCCTCCTCCTCCTCCTCCTCCTCCTCCTCCTCCTCCTCCTCCTCCTCCTCCTCCTCCATCCTCCTGTCTCTCTATTCTCCCCGACCCCACCTCCTCTCTTCCTCCATCTTTCCTTCTTCCACTCCCTCTCCCTCTCACTCCTTCTCCCTCTCCCTCTCCCTCACCCACTCCCACTCCCTCTCCCTCTCCCTCTCCCTCTCCCTCTCCCTTTCCCTCTCCCTCTCCCTCTCCCACTCCCTCTCCCTCTCCCCCTCCCTCTCCCTCTCCCTCTCCGACTCTCCCTCCCTCTCCCTCTCCCTCGCAAGGCCTCCTTTCGAATCTCACAGGGAAGCTCATTGACTCCTGCTAAGAGCGGCCAAATCCCCGGCGCCCGCGAGAGAGGGCCCTGGATAATCCTCGAGCCACTCTGGAGAACTCGAAATGTACCCAGACGAAGGCGATCGAGGAGCCCCTTTTGTCTCAGGGAAAATAGGGTCTGGATTAGCTTTACTTAGAGATTTGTTATTTGTTTTTTGGTGCAGGGAGAGAGAAGTCTGTTGTTGCTTTCGGCTTGGTCTGTGTTTATTATTATTATTTATTTTGGTGGTTTGTTTTTAGGTATGAGGATGTCCGTTGTGTGTTTGTGTTCGGTTGTTAGTTTTTTTTTTTTTTTTTTTTTTTTTTTTTTTTTAGCTGTGGTTCGTTATATTTTTTTTTGGTTATTCTTTTCTTTTCTCTGTTTTTTTTTTCTTTTTCACTATTGTATTTCATTTCATTTATTTATTTTTACATTTTAATTTATCTGTTTACTTATCTATCATGAAGAAAGGGGGGATATCTACTTTATATAAAGAAAGGCATATCTATCTATCTGTCTATTATGAAGAAAAGGGGGGGATAGAGGAAAGGGGAAGAAGGAAGAATATTTATCTATTTGTCTCTTATGAAAAAGTATTAAGGAAGGATATCTATCTATTCACCTATCTATTACGAAGCAAGGAGGGGGGAAGGGGAGAGGGGGGAGAGGGGGGGGTATTATCATCCTCTCGCCGTACCTAGAATTTTCTTAAGTCGTCTGGTAATCGACTTATAAGGATAAGCTCGCCCCTGGAAA
This sequence comes from Penaeus chinensis, assembly GCF_019202785.1. Lineage (NCBI taxonomy): Eukaryota > Metazoa > Arthropoda > Malacostraca > Decapoda > Penaeidae > Penaeus > Penaeus chinensis. The sequence goes on along the minus strand of NC_061834.1, from coordinate 973,037 downwards.
GCTGTCGTAAAAGAGAGATAATTGAGGAGGAAAGGAGAAGAAGAAGAAGAGGAAGAAAGAGAAGAAGGAGAGGAAGAAGGAGAAGATGATGAAGAAGAAGATGAAGGAGAAGAAGAAGAAGAAGAAGAAGAAGAAGAAGAAGAAGAAGAAGAAGAAGAAGAAGAAGAAGAAGAAGAAGAAGAAGAAGAACGAGAAGAACGAGAAAAAGGAGAAGAAAAAGAAGAAGAAGAAGAAGAACGAGAAAGAAAAGGAAAAGGAAAAGGAGAAGATCAAGAACAAATACAAGAACAAGAATAAAAAGAAGGAGGAGGAGGAGAAGAAGAAGAAGAAGGAGAAGAAGAAGAAGGAGAAGAAGAAGAAGAAGAAGAAGAAAAAGAAAAAGAGAGTTTTCTATTTTCATTTTTGTCTTTCGATTTCTTGGTGGTTCTTGGATGTTGTTGCTGTTGTTATTGCTTTTGTCTTTCTTATTATTGTTATTGTTATTAGTTCTACTATTATTATTATCGTTGTTGTTGTTACTGTTGCTATTGTTATTATTATTATTATTATCATTATTATTATTATTATTATTATTATTATTTTATTTTTTTTTACGATTAAAATTTACATGTAGTTATCGTAGTGTACATCTTTACTTTCAACTATTATTCTAGTGCTTTGATCCATTCACCCTCCCTCCTTCCCTCCCACCCTCCCTCCCACCTTCCCACCCTCCCCCTTCCCCCAAGCATTCCTCCTCCCCCCTCCCTCCCTCCCCTCCCCTCCCCCCCCTCCTCTTTCCCTCCACGCTGTAGGTCGTCCGTGGTCGTCGTCGCTGATAATGAGCATCCTAAGCCTGGCCGGAGAAGCTGAAGAGCGCTTTGTCCGGCGTCTCGGTGGTCGACCCTTTTACTGCCGTATTTACACGGGCGTTGATGCGGGGGGGAGGGGGAGGGGTGGGAGGGGAGGGGGAGGTGGGAGGGGGAAGGGGGAGGAGGAGGTGGGAGGTGGACGAGGTGGGAGGGGGGTGGAGGAGGGGGAGGTGGGAGGGGGAAGGGGGAGGAAGAAGAAGGACATCCACGGTTTATTGCTCTGCTTGGGAGGGGGGTGGGAGGGAAGGGGAGGGGGAGGTAAGGGGGTTAGGTGGGGAGAGGGAGGGAGGGAGGGAATGTCCAGGTAGGGGGAGAAGGAGTGGGATTTAGGAGAAGTAGAATGAGGTGGTAAGAAGAAGATGAAGAAGAGAGAGAGAGAGAGAGAGAGAGAGAGAGAGAGAGAGAGAGAGAGAGAGAGAGAGAGAGAGAGAGAGAGAGAGAGAAAGATACAGAAAGAGAGAGACAGAGAGACAGAGACAGAGAGAACCCAACGTGTACACCAAAGCTTCACAAGGATAAATCGCAGAGGCAGTCCATCGCAGAAAAGACTTCTGGATAAGGCCACCCGTGCCCCCCCCCCCCCCTTTCGACCCTACTTCACCCCCCCCTACGGCACCCCCCCCCCCCACAACCACAACATGAACGGGTCTTAATTCAGTATATTCAGAGGAGGGGAAGAGGGGGGGGGGGCTAGGAGAGGGAGACGGGAAGGGGGAGGGAGGAGAAGGAAAGGGAGAGGGAATGGATGAAGGAGAAGGAAAAGGAAAAAGGGAGAAGGAAAGAGAAAGAGAAGAGAGAGAGAGAAAGAGAAGAGAGAGAGAGAAAGAGAGAGAGAGAGAGAGAGAGAGAGACAGAGAGAGAGAGAGAGAGAGACAGAGAGAGAGAGAGAGAGAGAGAGAGAGAGAGAGAGAGAATGAAGAAAAAAAAGAGAGAAAGAAAGAAAAGAAAAGAAAAGAAAATAAAGGAACCCAAACAAGGAATCCATCCCCCCCTCTAGCCTACCCCCCCCAAAAAAAAACAACATAAAAAAAAAAAAAAAAAAAAAATAAATAAATAAATAAAGCAGGCAAGTAGCGCTGGGGACTGCAAGAGGCGATCCTAAACTGCGCTATTAACGGAATTTGCATAATGAAGTCGACAGCGGCGTCCGGATAAGCGGGACGCATAACCGGACTGGGGGGAAAGCCTCGACGTCGACTCTGCCTGACCTTTTTACGGCCTGGAACGAAGCGAGGGAGATGGCGAAGGGTCGATAGGAATTAGAGGCGCTGCGGCTCTGCGGTCATTAGGCGGAGGGGGCGGTGCGCGGAGGGAGGCAGGCTGTAAGTGTATATGTGTATATAGGTATATATTGTATGTATATATATTTATATAGGGGTATATTGTGTGTATATATATGTGTGTGTGTGTGTCTGTGTGTGTGTGATTGTGTGTGTGTGTGTGTGTGTGTGTGTCTGTGTGTGTGTGTGTGTGTGTGTGTGTGTGTGTGTGTGTGTGTGTGTGTGTGCGTGCGTGCGTGGGTGTGTGTGTGTATGTGTGTGTGTGTGTGTGTGTGTATGCGTGTGTGTGTGTACATACATGTACATATATATATCATTAAGAGTCAATTATCCATTGATTATATTTCCTCTTCCTTGCGTTTATCTTTTTATTTTTATTTATTCATACATTTTTTATCCACTTGATTATTAGCCAATACATTTAGATTATTATTTTTTGTATTGTCGAAATTATCTAGAGATGATTGAAGTGTCAGGAAGAAAATAGGCCTAGAGAAAAATTATGAAATTGAATGTTTAAGATGATGATGATGATGCTGATGATAAAGGGATTTTATAAAGTGAAAGATAAAAAACCCATGGGGATGATGATGAGATGGGGGTGGGATGAGGATGATAATGATAAGATAGTTTAATAATGTTGACGATAACGATAGTAATAATTTTGGTGATGTTGATGATCGTAAGAAAAAGAAAAATGCTGAAAATGGAAAAAAAAAAATAATAATAATAAAAGGAAAATAAACATCATTATTTCACATTTCCTTAGCCATTGTCTCTCCCTTGTCCCTCCCCCCCAGCTCCCCAGGTCCCTTGTACCCCTCTCCCTAGGCTCATTATCTATCCCCCCCCCCATCTCCTATCACTCACCTTAATCCGTCCCCCAACACTATCCGGCTTCCCTCCCTTTTCCGGCCAATCTATCCGACGTGGACACGAGACCGGCCCGGGGAAACTGGTTTTCTCGTCCGGGATCTCTGTGCCAGGGAAGGGTAGGGGGAAGGGGGAACGGAGGTAAAGG
>NC_061834.1:961643-964143 GCF_019202785.1 Penaeus chinensis | reverse complement strand
GATAGCCAGATATGCATCGTTACTGAACGTTCGTTAAACGTAGAGCATTCTGTCTAAGTCCTGCGCGAACGTTCGTAGAAACACCGGATTGCTGGATCGTCAGCGGGGCCGTTGGATGCACGTTCTTCCTTTTTCTTCGAGCAACGAACGTCCGTGGAAGCACCAGGTATGCACCATTCTGTCTAAGGAGTGCTTGGAGGTACTGGATATGCCTTATCTGTGAATTCTCGAGCTAATGAGGGATATGCATAGTCGAAGAACGTCCCAGGAGATTGAGGAGGATATGCGTCGTCAGTGGGTGTTCGCGGCCGCGGAAGTGAAGCCCGTTGGGGCTGCCTCACTCCGCGCTCGGCCGCCTGCATCGGAGTGAACGTTCAAAAAGCCTTTGGATATAAAATACATCATACCTGAACATTCGAGAGAGCCTCATAAGATCCAAGATGAGTTGCTTGGACATTGGTCACGAGGATCCGCAAAACGTTTACGAAAAAAAGGTCTTCACGACTTGACAGTTTTGGATACCACTTGTATCCCACGATTCATTCTAGGGTCACCAAGCGCCTGTCATCAACGCCGGCGGAGTCACTGGCCTTCGCTGTGACCCCAGCGGGCGTTCGTGAAGAGTTCTGGAAACGGTTCGAGGACGGTCGCAGGAGCACCGGAGACGTCGTCGTCACGAAGACGGTCATGAGGTTATGAGTGGGTGCTGTGACGCGGGCGCTCGAGGCGGAGGCCCCGAGGCCGCGTCACAGCAGTGTAAGGTCCATGAGGCACTGTACAAGAAGTCGTCACGAGGTTTCTTAGCCGCAAGCGAGCGTCGCACGCACCAGGGTCGCGTCGTCACCACTAAAACGTCCGCAGTCTCTGACCGCTTCGACGCCACCGCGCCATCACTTTACGGGGAGGGGGGGGGGGGGGGGAGGCACAATCGTCACTCGGGCGGGAGGAGCTCGAAGCTCCCCTTGGGGCGTCGTCAGAAGGGGAAATCCCCGCGTGAACACACTCGTGGCTTAGGCACTTGGGAACATGGCAGGCGCGAGGGGCGGGCCGCGGGCACGCACACGAGCACGCCCTCCCACGTCATGCTTGGGGTCCTGCAGGAGGGAGGACCGAAGTCCTTCTGCTATACGACCACCTCGCTCGTCATGTGGTCCGCCTCCGCCGCCCTCGGCGAGATGGCCTTCAGGTTGATCTCCTTCTGTATGCTCTTGCAGGCCGGGTCGTGCGGGGTGATGTTGCGCTCCACGTCGGCGTTCTGCACCTTGCGCATGGCCGCCGGCAGGCCGTGCGTCGGGGACTCGCAGTCGCTCAGGTCCGTCTCGGGCGTGGCCAGGCTGGCCTTCGGCACCTGAATGAGGCCCACGGGCGAGCCCAGGGGCGCCACCCGCGGGTCGCCGGGGCCCTGCGGGGTAACGCGCGAGCAGGAGGGCCCCGCCTCGTCGCCGGGGCCGCCGCAGAAGGACGAGGTCTTGAGGGGGTTGTGGTAGCGCCACAGCTTCTCCTCGTTCTCGTTGTTGGACTTCTCGACGTGGGTGTCCTCGGCGAGCTTGTGGCGCGAGGAGTGCGACGGGAAGGCGTTGCGGTGGTGCGCCTGCAGGTGGCGCCGCCGGCACTGCCAGTAGCCCAGCGCCGCCACCGCCAGGACCACCAGCACCACCAGCACCACCGTCACGGCCGCCAAGACCCCGTTGGCGATACCTGGCAGACAGAGACACGCTGCGTTAGAATTATTTATGTTTGTGGGGGGTGCACTATCCTCTCCCTCTCTCTCTCTTTCTCTCTCTCTCTCTCTCTCTCTCTCTCTCTCTCTCTCTCTCTCTCTCTTTCTCTTTCTTTCTCTCTCTCTCTCTCTCTCTCTCTCTCTCTCTCTCTCTCTCTCTCTCTCTCTCTCTCTCTCTCTTCTCTTCTCTCTCTTTCTCTCTTTCTCTCTCTCTCTGTCTCTCTCTCTCTCTCTCTCTATCTTTCTCTTTTCTCTCTCTCTCTCTCTCTCTCTCTCTCTCTCTCTCTCTCTCTCTCTCTCTCTCTCTCTCTCTCTCTCTCTCTCTCTCTCTCTCTCTTCCTCATGCTCCCCTTTTATTCACTCTCCCCATCTTTCCCCGCCCTCAAACTGACCTGGGTTCTCGCCGCTGACGACCGTCGTCTCCACCTTGACCTCGACGACGGCGGTGAGGGCGCTGACGGTGGTGAGCCTCTTGCTGACCAGCTCGCCGAGGGTCTTCGCCGCGACCGTGACGTCACCGTGAGGACCTCCTGTAGGATACGACTGTAGGGGGAGGGAGGGGGAAGGAGAGTAGTTAGCGAAGAATCACAATGGCTGCCATCATGGGAATCGATATCAACACAGAACAAGCACAGCGATGAAACGCAAGAAGACGAAGGCTCACCAGCGTGACCTCGACCGTGTCGTTGGTTCCGGCGACGAGGCCGCACAGGATGACGGGCGAGGGCGCGGCGGTGTGGCCGTGGCGCCCTGCCCAGGCCGCGCGCAGGCCGCGGCACA
>NC_061834.1:949143-954143 GCF_019202785.1 Penaeus chinensis | reverse complement strand
AAGAGGGGACGCGACAAACAAAGGGAATAAAGGAAGAGAGAGAAAAAGACAACGGAATGGAGGAAGCGTTTTTAAAAACAACATAAATTCCTTGCTAAGACCATCACACATAAAATATTCTACCAACTCAAAAATAATCCAAAAAACACAAGATCATACATAAACTACACGGAAACCAAGCCATTTAAATCCATAAACTAGTAAAAAAAAATGTTAAAAAAAACTAAAATACTAAATCCTCACACTTAGAACCCCATCGACCTTAGTCTCCGAAGGCACAAAAACATCTAAAAAAAAACGAACCAGTCCTACCTTGGCACGGGGGCTGCGTACAGGCCGGCCGCTGCTGGGAACAGTTCTTGCCCCCCCATTGCTCAGGGCAGTGGCAGTAGTAGCCGTTCTGGGTGTTGATGCACGGGGCCTCGTTGTCGCACGGATTCGGGTTGCAGAGGTCGATGTCGATCTGACAGGAAGCGGGAGACAGGAAGAGAGGAATTATTCAAACGTCTTAAACTTTTTTTTCTCCTTTCAAAAGCCGGTCGAGAGGGATGGACTTTCATCCTTTCCTTCAACTGGTTTACTTTTGGGTTTTATCTATATGGTTATTGATCTATCTATTTCTGTTTGTTTGCTAAAGTTGTTTCTTGCATTCCATTTCCTTGTTCATTCATTTGATTATTTATCTGTTTGTTTACTAAGGAGCTTGTACGGCTCAAGTTGTTTATGAAAACTACTGCTGATAAAGAAGTAAAAGCAAAAGCAAATCTCACGCCTCTCTACAAAAAACAACACAAAAATATAACAAGCAGAACGGAAAAACTAAATAAATGTAGCATAATTTAATCTAAAAACCGATAACACTCAAAAATAATAAACATAATTTAAAAAAAAAATAACTAAAGATCCACACAAAACAAGAAAAACAGAACAAGAAAAAAAAATAACATAAACGAACCTAAACAAACTGGTATAAACACTTTTCCTTTTTTTTTTTTATCTTCTCCTTGACCTCTCACTACTCCCCGAGAAAAAAATAAAAGCAAACAAGAAAAAAAAGGGGAAAAAATCACAACAGACACACACCAAACAAACCAAAAACCACAAAAAAGACAAATAAACCCGAAAGTCCCAACACAAGACTCTCCTTCTCGCCGAAAACAACAAAAAAAGACAAACTAAATCCGAAAGTCCCAAAACAAGACTCTCTTCCTCGCCGAAAACCACAAAAAAAGACAAAGTAAATCCGAAAGCCCCAACACAAGACTCTCCTTCTTGCCGAAAACAACAAAAAAAGACAAAATAAACCCGAAAGCCCCAACACAAGACTCTCCTCCTCCTCTCCCTCTCTCTTCCCTCACCTCGCACTGCGCGCCCGAGTAGCCGACGGGGCAGATGCAGCGGTAGTAGGCCTCCTGGTCCACGCACTCGCCCCCGTTGCGGCACGGGTTGCTGGCGCACTCGTCCACGTCCGTCTCGCAGTTCTGGCCTGGGGGAAAGGGGAGGTTCGGCTTCAGGGGGTTGGTTTCTAGGGAAGGGTGAGACTGAGGATCTTTGTAACAGTAATGATGATGGTACTACTACTACTACTACTACTACTACTACTAATAATTATTATACCAGTAATGATGATAACAGTAATAATAATAATAATAATAGTAAAAGATAATGATGAAAAATAAATAACAACAACAATGGTATTAACAATAATGATAATGTTGATAGCAATAATAATAATAATAATAATAATAATATTGATAATAATAATAATAATAATACACTAACAATAACAATAACAAAAACACTACTACTTAGACTACCCCAACAATACAAAACCATTCCCAAATACACCTCCCCACCCACCCAAACCAAGAGACCTCCCCCCTCCCACTCCCCTCCCCCCACCACCCACCCCGAGCCGACGACCCGACCCGACGACCCGACCAGGAACGGCCACCGACCCGTGAATCCTTTGGAGCAGGCGCAGTGGTAGTCGTCCACGAGGTCGATGCAGGTGCCGCCGTTGAGGCACTGTCCGCTGCAGTCGTTGATGTTGGTGTCGCAGTTCTTGCCCTTCCAGCCCCGGCGGCACTCGCACTCGTAGTCGCCCTCCAGGTTGCGGCACGCCTTGGCGTTGATGCACGGCCGGCCCTGGCACTCGTCCGAGTCTGCGGGAGGGAGGGAGGGGCGGAGTTGGGGAGAGGGAGGGGAAGGGGGGAGGGAGGAGAGGGGTGAAGGGAGAGGAAAGGGAGGGGTGGAGGGAAGGGGCGGAGCGGAGGGAAGGTGTGGAGGGAAGCAAAGAGGGTGTGGTAAGTAGACCTGTTGTTGTCTTGATTTTTGTTTGCTGTTGTTGTATTAATTTTGTCCTTAAACTTACTTTTTTTTTTTTACTACGATTTGTTATAATGAATTTAATTTCGTTAAATGTATATAAATATTACTAGTTTACTTGTGAAGACAGATATTAAAAATATCACATGTGAATTCTCTCTCTTTATATATATATATATATATATATATATATATATATATATATATAAACAACCCGGGAGATCTACTTACCGAACTGACACGTGTTTCCCTCCCAGCCTGGCGTGCAATTGCAGGAAAATCCGTTCACTTCGTCGATGCAAGTTCCGCCGTGTTCACAGGGCTCCGTCTCACATTCGTTTACGTCTGCGGAAACAAGAGACGAAAGATATATTAAGTAAGTGTTATATTTTTTTCTCCCTCCTCATCCTTGCTGTGGAGTCGTTTATTTGGTAAATGCTAAATAAAGCTCGTGAAAATACAATAGGTTTGTATACGTACAAAGAACAAGATCATAGCTATTAAGCATACATGCCCTCTTCGCTCTCTTCTCCTCTCCCCTTCCTTTTCTTCTCCTACTTCTCTCATTCTTCTCTTCTCTCATTCTCTTCTTTCTCCCACTTCCTCTTATCCTCCCTCCCTCCCTCTTCCTCTCCGCTCTTTTTCCCTCTCACCCTCTTCCATTCCCTCCCATACTCCCCCTCCTCCAACTCCCCCCCTCCCCCCTCCCCCCTCCTTAAATACGACCTTACACAGTCATTTGTCCCTGCTAATGCGACCGGCGAACGACCTGTTATTATCTGCTCCTCTCACGACTTTCGGCGAACGCTACAAAGGGGTCGACTCGATTTACGGGAATTTGTCACGTAAGCGAGTTCCAAGTGGATTCGGACACCGCTTAACCTTCTCCTTCTCTTATTTCGGCTAAGGATACGTCATAAAACTGTCATAAAATTGTCATAATATTGTCATAAATTTATGCCGATAACTGTTATTCTGATTGTAGGTAATACGTACAGTATCCTTACCTTGAGATAATCTACCATCTACCGTATTTCTAGGAGATGCATTTTCTCTTCCTTTTTTCTTTTCCCTCTCTGCATCTATAATAATCAAAAGCACTCAGCGAAAACCTCCTTCTGCATTCAAAGTAGCCAATATTATCCGTTAAATTACTGGCCATCACATCGTCCAACGAGAACCAATCAACAGCGGCCTTCCACTTGCCCGTCTCCTGATTGGCTACTGTTTTCCCTCGAGCCCACCAATCACAGAAGGCCAACAAGGGCTAATTGAACGACACGCCGGCGGCCTCTTCTTCGCGGCCGAGAGGGAGGAGACCAGCTGGCGGAAAACGGCTTTCGTATTACTTACAAATACTTATCTCTTTCTTATCATTACGATTATTTTTCCATCCTTTATTCTCATTTTCTATTTCCATTGACGTAAATGAGATTATAATTTGAGTGCATAGATCTAAACAGAGTTTCGATACTTTAAAAGTTATTTCAAAAGTATTATTCACTTTTTATTAACGATGGTATTAAGTCAGAAAAAAAACTATGAGCTTTGACTTTATAACTTAGTGCAAGCAATAAACGATATAATTTTATCATAAAAGTAACTAATCCTTATGTACTACTGATTCATGTAGAGAGAGAGAGAGAGAGAGAGAGAGAGAGAGAGAGAGGAGAGAGAGAGAGAGAGAAGAGAGAGAGGAGAGAGAGAGAGAGAGAGAGAGAGAGAGAGAGAGAGAGAGAGAGAGAGAGAGAGAGAGAGAGAGAGAGAAGGAAGACAAAAGAAAGAAAGAAAAAAGAAAGAGAGAGAGAAAGAAAGAAAGAGAAGGAAACATAAAAAAAAAAAAATAATTATACCTATCGTTCCCCCAAATTCTTTTCCTCTTGATCACCCCTCAAAAACAACATATAAAACAACAAATACAACAAAAACAAAAACAACAACAATGATAATAATAATGATAACAATAATGCCCCGACGTGCCAGGGACCTGTTTATTGTCTCGTCCTGTTTATCGTGAACACGTGTTGGAAATATTTTATCGCCCTTCATTTACTGATGGATTGATTTTTATGCTTTGCTTATGACTTTATTGCTCTTTTTATCGATGTTGGTCTGACTTGGGTTGTATAGTTTGCCTCGCGTTGCCTTCCGCTGTGTGTTTGTTTGTTTGTTTTTTGTCCTCTCTGCGTGTCGGTCTTTCTCTCTCAAGCTCTTTCTCTCTCTCTCTCTCTCTCTCTCTCTCTCTCTCTCTCTCTCTCTCTCTCTCTCTCTCTCTCTCTCTCTCTCTTCTTCACTCTCTCTCTCTCATCTCCTACTCCTTTTCCTTTCTTCCTCTTCCACTCTCTTTCTCTCCGTCTCTCTCCCTTTCTCACTACCCCTCTGTATCATTGGCTTTTTCAATACCATTTCTCCTCAGTTGCAAATACGGCTCAGTGCATTATCAACCCACCAAGGGAGTCTATCAATCATACAATTCCATTTTCACAGAAGAAAAAGCGTGACCGTCAACTACAGCGCAAAAACAGATAAGTCACCCCTTTTTATCGTCGAATTTATAGAAAACGCATCACGATCGACGCCATATTGAAGCCACGACATAAAAATGAAAATAAAATAGAATCAAATAAATAATCCATCGATAGACATATATAAGACGCCGTAGTTCTCTCCTA
>NC_061834.1:930551-941543 GCF_019202785.1 Penaeus chinensis | reverse complement strand
GTGGTGAGAGGGAGAGGGAGAGATAGAGAGTGGTGAAAGCATTCACAATTACGTTTGCAAAGGACGACTAGGTTTGTATTCGGATGGTGAAAGTCTGGGGTTGGGGTTGGGGTTGGGGGGGATGCCATAAGGATGAAATGCTTAACAAGGATGTTGGGATCTGAGTGGCAAGACTGACTTGTGTTCTGTTTGGGTCTCCATTTACTCCTTGGGTATTGTCTGTAGTTTCTCTAGAATTGGTAAATTGATTGGCAGCAAATCGCCCCCCCCCCCTCCCCACATGATACAGCCAACCCATTCTGCAAGTTGTTAACCTTTAAAGGGCCTACAAATTCAACTTTCAACCCATCTAGCAGGGTTGCTATTGGCAAGTTCCCTTACAGCTTATGCTTAATTTTACCGAGAATAATCTAAAGAAATTCAAATTGAAGACCCTTATACAAGCTTCTGGGATATTTGAAGAACAAGATATGGATAATAAAGTATCAATATAAGGTTATAGAAACAGAAGTTTATTGTTGCCAATTTTTCCTTGAGTTTCGTAGCACACTGTTACAAAAAGTTTTTTTAGAGTTTTATAGAGATGTTACTGTTATCGGATTTTTCGCCCAATGGTGGGGCATTTTTGTTTTTTATACAAAGTTTTTTAAGGTTTTATTTTTCCTTTATTTTATTTTATTTTTTTCACCTTTTAAAACAGGCATGTCGGAACTGATCAACTAAAACCTGACTCCCATTCTCTTCTAGAACATTCTTGGTTGACAATGTTCTGACCTGCCGTTGGCGTTAATTATAATGAACGACGTGTTGCATTATAATCAACTGCATTAATAGTAGGCTACTGTCTTATGGGTTTTTTATATTTTACGATTTTTTTTAGATTTTTTGTATATATATGACACCTACTTGACAGACTGTTCACGTGGTTGTGGTCGAACCTAAACTATGCCGCATCTATTGGAGTCCAAAAAATTAAAGAAGAAAAAAAAAAAAAGACAGCGTGCAAATAATAAATGATGTCCTTTACAAATATTGCTAATTAACCTTGAAACAAAAATAACCAAATGACAGCAAAAAATCAAAACTCCAATGACTGGGCACAAACTGTAAAACTAAAAAAGCAACATGCAGCACTGATAATGGGTTGTTAAAATACAGGAGGAATGCTTGCTGTAAGGCTTGTTTACATGTCCTCCTTCTTCTGAGCAGCAACAGCAACAGCCACCACCTGCTGCTTGGCCTGATGGGCCTGGAGCACAGCCACAGCTTCCTCCACCTTTGCCTTGAGGGAGTTGCGATCCTCAAGCATGTGCAGAAGATCTGAGTTGTCAATCTCCAGCAACATGCCAGTGATCTTACCCGCAAGCTCGGGATAGATATCGCGGATGAGGGGGAACAGACGTTCTCCCAGCATCTGCTTCTGCTCCTGAGGCAAGGCAGAGGCCAGCATAGATGGAGTGAGTGGCTCTTGTCCCTGGATGTGCACAGCGGGCTGGACAACAGGGGCCACTGCAGCGGCTGAAGCTGGGCCGCCTCCAGACACAGCTGGCGGATTGCGCATGTTGGTTGTATACTTGTAGTTTGAGGCGCGTGCTGCAGATGAAAGTGCAGGTGGAACTGCACTCGCATTTGGTGCAACAGGCCTGGCTGCTTGCATCAAGTTCGGGATTTGCTGCTGCTGAGCAGTTGCAGCTGCTGCAGTAATAGGACGGACATTGCGTGGTGCTGGCTGTGCTTGGCGAGGGGCTGATCTGTAAGGGGCAGCCTGCATTGGGAATGCACTGGCTGCCTGAGCACCTGCTCGCACTTGGGCCGTTGGCTGAGTTGGCCAGCGAGGAGTTGCCCTGATCTGAGCCATCTGTGGCGAGTAGAAACGCTGAGCTTGTGGCATGGTAGGCATGAAGTAGCTGGTGCCACTTGGTTGGAACATTTGTCCCATCTGTTGCATGCGCATACCAGCCACACGCTGCATGTACTGAGATGCCAGATGTGCCTTACGATCCTCACGACGTTGAGCGAGGGCGACATACAGAGGCTTACTGACCAGGATACGTCCATTCATCTCTGTAACAGCACGGGTAGCTTCCTCAGGTGTTGAAAAGCAAACGAATCCAAAGCCCTTTGAGCGACCATCCTCAGTCATAACCTTGGCACTTGTGATGGTACCATAGTTGGAGAATTCCTTGCGGAGCCTTTCATCATCGATGGTGTCATCCAAATTCTTGATGTACAAGTTGACTCCTTGGTATCTGTTCATGCGCTCGATCTTCATCATCTCGAATTTCTTCTTCAGCTCCGCTTGGCGTTCTCCTCTCTTCTGAGCCCTTCCTACATAGATCTGCTTCCCATTCATTTCCTTCCCATTGAATTCGTCACAGGCTTTCTCAGCTGCTTCAGGTTCTTCAAATGCTACAAAACCAAAGCCCTTGGATTTGCCATCCTCATTTGTCATTACTCTATGACTGGTAATCTTGCCAAATTGCGAGAAAATCTCGTAGAGCTTCTCATCATCCAGGTCATCACCGAAGTTCTTAACGTACACATTAGTGAAACGTTTAGCCTTCTCTCCCAACTCTTTCTCCCGTTCTGCCCTGGGGATGAACTTGCCTACGTAAACTTTCTTGCCATTAAGCAACATACCATTCACTTTCTGGATAGCACTCCTTGCGGCTTCCTCGGTTTCAAAATGCACAAACCCATAGCCTTTGGAATTGCCAGCCTCATCTGTAGCAACCTGTTGAAGAAGAGAAAGAGAACCTTAGTTTCAAGGATATGGTTCACCAAGTTTTTAACCCAATGGCGACGGGTCACGGCTATCGCCGTCATAACAATACGCACGATGTGAGGCGTGCGGCTGTCCGCAGCGGCGCCGCGCCAAAACGCCCCGAGGCAATGATTCGGCTTGATGTACCGATATCACGCGCTCAGAGTCGGCGCGCTACCGCCGTTCGCCAGAGCGTAGAGTTTTTTTAAATTTGCTATACCCGGCGCCATTGGGTTAAGTACATTAACTACGTATGTATACATGATGGTAAAGTGAAGATATATGCAATTATGGCTGATATTTTGATTTTCCAGAAATTTTGTCAGGCTCTGTGGTATCCTAGGAAATCATGCTTACCTTGCAGCTGAGAATATTCCCAAATGCAGAGAATGTATCATACATGGCCTTGTTATCAATAGATTTATCAAGGTTCTTGATGAATACATTGCCAACACCAGACTTTCGAAGGGAAGGGTCACGCTGCGACCACATGATTCGGATCGGCCGACCCTTCATCACATCAAAATTCATTGTGTCTAGGGCTCGTTCAGCATCAGCTGGTTGCTGGAAGTTGACATAAGCATAGCCCAGAGAGCGGCGAGTAATCATGTCTCTGCACACACGAATGGAGAGCACAGGTCCAGCAGATGAGAACTGAAAACAAAGGGGTATTGTTATACTTCAAAGAAGAGGTGGGCAACAAAGTAGGGAGGGATTAGTGAAAAAGTGTGCCTACAATTTGTAAAATTGATGGATACACAGTAACATCATATTACCATTAAGAAGTTGAGGAATGACATCAAGATACCTGCAGAATAAACTGTACTAAACTAAAGATTGGGAAAGCATATTGCAACTTCATGGTTATCATTTCAGACACCAAGTAGGATAGGACAAAAAATAAGATTCTAAACAGAGGTATCAGCAAATTGAACATGTGGTGACCAGATCATGAGTCAAGAGAAGGCAATAAGTCCTATAAGGTAGAGAGAGCACACACAATTTGGAAAATTTCCTCATGTGTAGCTTCCTAGATCTGAGTCTGCTGGCATAAAATCTGAATTAAGTACTGAGATTAAGCATGGTCTGAACAAGGCTGTATTCTATTAAGCTCCAAGTGTAAACAATAGCGGAGGAAACAACAATCCAGGCAACCAACCAATCCCATCCAATGGCTTTCACCTCGGAGCTGGCATAAGATGGCACTTCCACGACCCTTACCAACAATGTTCGTGTTAAGAAAATGAGTTTAGGGAGAGTCACGCATTTTTTAACACAGATCCATCATTTGCAAAGGACATGAAAGATAAGCTGTCTGCTGTCCTCTCAGGGATGCCAACCATCGGAAGGACTGGGCAGATGCCTGCATTATTTATTCCTCAACTAATGGTAACACCAGGAAATTAACAGAGTCCATCCTCGTCTAGACTCGCCTAATTTCAACCATAATTTAAGCTTTATTCCACCAGAGGCAGCTCTAGCTAGCTACACCTTTCAGCAGTAGTCCAAACCTGTCCATCCTTGCCACCTTAGAGAATACAAACCTTAGCCAACAATACATCTTGCCACCCACTGTGTTGTTCCACCTGTTGTCACCTCCTCCATAACCTGCATTCTTGTCCATTTACTTGTACCTGAAGTAAACTGAATTGATATATTTTTCCCATCCTTTAGCAGGCTAATGTTTACAATGAAAGCACTCTTGATGCCACTTCCTCACAATGGAATTTTGGCAAAGAAGTATATTGGGGCTGATATACTACATTTCTAAATTCCATTACTTCTCTCCACAATTTTTGTTTTTTAAAATCTAAACATCTAATGGAGGCATTCTGCAGAACAAAGGATACATACCAAGACAAAATAAAACGTACACTTATACCTACAGCCGATTACAACACCCTTACTTTCCCCATGACTGCAACTTGTAAGTAACAGCTGTCACCTCTCAAACATTTCTGTAACTTCCTGAAAATATAAGTTGCTACCAACTATTATTCCACACATTCATTACTTCCATAAAAGCATACTTACAACTTTTTTGGACAAGTCACAGGGTGGTTAGGAAGGGGGGGTTTACTGGCCCCTGCCACGTGTTTGACGAGGGTCGAGGATTCTGTCTTTGTGTTTAAGCTTAAAAAAAAATTCATTTTTTTTGTAAAGTCATATAGGCATCAACAAAATATCACCTGAAGGCCTGACATCTGTACAGTGCTAACCTTTTCGAAGAGCATGGCCTCTGTGCAATCTGCATGGAGATCCCCCACATAGAGCGAGGCTAGAGGGTAGCTAGGGCCACTGGGATTCATTCTGCAGCCAAATCACACCTGTTGATTCAATATCTAAATTAGTCAAGGCCATAGGTTCACGATACAACAAAAACAGGAAAGCCTTGGATTTAACTAAGTATTCTCTACTAACAGTATTGTCAGTGTCCCATCAAATACTACATTCATGAGTATAAAGTCCTTTTCCATTCCATGCAACCTTGAATAATCTTGCCCCTTTGCTCAAGTTTTAATATCTACATAAAATGTCAACTTTATTTCAACATTTACAGAAACTTACTGCTACAACATGCAAATTGCTACAAGAGAAATTTCCAAAGTAGCTACTTAAGCAATATACAATATTACATATATAGTTTCCCAAAGTGATATTTTCTTACTGCTATAGCTGGCAAACCATTTTGCAATGGTTACATACTTCAAAGTATGATTTTACTATCACACTTTCAAGCTTCAGCACCATTCTCCTATACCATATATACACACATTTTTAAAAAATTATTATTATCTGAGCCCTAAGGATATAACGTACATTTAGAACTTTAACACCTAACAAAGAGAAAGAAGAGCAGCAGCAGCAGAAAGAGGGAGAGAAGCACGAGGATGATTAAAGAAAAAGCAATCTAGGAGGAAGAGGATCATGCAATAATAATAGATATAATATATGGTATTTATAATAAGATGACTTCAAAGGTCAAAGGTTAAGAGTTATAACAAAACACTGCCAGACATCTAAGATCATATAGAACTATGATAAAGTATTGTGGTGAAAAGGGTAAAAATGAGTTAACAACTAGGATAAGTGGGCAGTAGAAATGAATGAAGAGTAAGAAAACAACACTGGGAGAAGAAAAGACCACACAAAATTAGTCGAGGCGAGTGCCGAGGTCCAAGATAGGGGTGAGCCCCTACATTGGGCCTCAGTCTCCATCTCCCAAGCCCTTCCCCTCCACGAAGAAAAAAAAAAAGGGACTAGGGGAACGACAGGTTAGTCTTTTAGGTGAAAAGGGACACCAAGGTTGCTACAATCTCAATATTGGCCTCTGATCTGAATGTGAATTACAACTGAAGGCTGGGGTAATGGGAATGACTCGCCATGAGTGCACAAAGTTCTTGGGGGGTGAATAGACTCAGTGGGCACTTGGGTAGGGCCTTTGGCATTATTTCCATCGATACACAAGTGTGAAATGTACCCTCTGAGCCAAGCCTGGAAGAACGTCAGCTCCTGAAAGGATGAGATTTCCATGCTCAGGATCCTATTCCTGCCCCCCATGATCAGCAGTGCAGGTTGTATTACAGAAAATTAAAATTATTTAATACCTGGAGATGATAAGGAGTCTGTGCAAAATAAGCAGTCTATTACAATCTAGATAAACTAAATATGACATATATAGACACTGGAAAATGATAATATAAAATTGCAAAGGTCAGGCATGGAATCTTGTCACTATACACGTGTTTGTATGTGCCCAGCCTACAAACCACACACCCTTGGACCACGTGCGGATCCGAAGGATTAAAGGGTATTGATCATAGTATTACTGGATACCAAAGATCCTCCAACTTCAATTCACAATATGCTTATCTTTACTTTGCAATGACAACAAAGTAATCAAGCTAAATAATTACCAAGGTTAATATTCATAATAAAACAGCACAAAGATACAGAAAAGTAAGGTGATCCCACCCCCATAAGCAAAAAAAAAATACAACTTTAGGTTTTAAAAATAGTAAGAAAGCAAAGGATCATAATTCTTTATCTAAAATCCATGAATCTTGAATTAAGTGTTAACCCATTGGCGACGGGTATAGAAAACTAAAAAAAAAAAAAAAAAAAACTACGCTCTGGCAAACCACGGCAACGCGCCGACTTTGAGTGCGTGAATTCGGTACATCAAGCCGAATCATTGCCTCGGGGCGCTTTGGCGTGTCGCCGCCGCGGACAGCCACACGCCACATTTCGAGCGTATTGTTATGACGCCTATAGGTGTGACCCGTCGCCATTGGGTTAAAAGTCTAGCAAAGTAGTTTCTGTAGGTTGTCAAAGAAAGTTGAATATTGCTGAACAAGTGGGAGAGAATTATAAGGCTTTCCTAGTGTTTAGCATGGTGGGCTTTGCGTAAAGAATCCAACTCAGGACCATTACAATTAACAGATCAGCGACTAAAAATAAAAATAAGCTTATGCATAAGTAATTACACTTATTTTGCTTGAAGTTACTCATCTCAGAATACCTTAAGGCATATAGTACTGCCAGTCTGATCTCTTTAACAGGGATACTAATCTAGCTAGTGTTTGATACACTGTCCACTGTGCTTGTCTTATCAATTTTGCTTACATGAAGATGGCTTCACCATACATAAGCCATTCTTTCTCAAAGAATCAAATACCAAGCCAATCAAATATGAAGATTCAATTTCCTGAATTTGTAGAACAGAAAAAATCTAATGCAAGTACCATTGGTAGGGTTGTCACTTTCTTTTCTTATAATATAATAATTTTTGAATTTAAGTGTCCATTATTCAAGGAATGGGGAAAATGAGGAGGTAAAGTAGACCTAGTAACCAACTCTTTGGAGACAAGTACTTTGGGAACAGAGCACATACATCTTATTATAGAAACCATACTTAAATGGCATGTAGACATGTACTTCCCCTATGCCCAAACCCTTTAATGGATAATCCATTAAAAACTAGGTGTGGTCCTCAGCTTTTGACCTTAAAAAGGAGAAGGTTTTTGGTTCATTCTTCAATATTTGTACATCAAGGCCAGGGTTTTGGTTAGTATGGTTTTAGATGCGGTTGTATCTCAAGTTTGGTTTTATTTGGCAAATAAATAACAGCAATGCACCACACTGTCGGGCTAACTACTACAATGAACAGCAAGTCAACAAAAAAATTCAGTGACATCTCTCATTTATCATCTAGAAGTTATACTAATTACTTCTTGGTAAAATTTCCAGTTTCATTCAGCCTCCAACTTTCAAAAGAATTCTTATAGGAATGGAATCTCACTTCATAGTTATGCGGTTGTTTTCCATCACATTTGACTTGATGAGCGACAAAACTTGCATTTCCCAATGGCAAAATCGATAAATAGTACAAAGCAAAGCAAGCAAAAAGCACTATTGACAATTAGGTGTTTGGCCATCGTTACACAGTCTACACGGATGTTATTCTCAAATAAACTTTGAACACATTTTAGCAGAAGAGCTTGCAAACCTTACTGATGATCATCAAATATGGTAACCGTTCAATACTAATCCAGCTTGTCTTCAAATGTAAGATGGAATATATTGACCTTTGCCTGAGCACAAAACACTTCAGAGGCCGTGGTGGTACTTAATGCTGTACAGCTTAAAATTATTGCCTGTCCCACATAACTACACATACTTTAGCCCTATTTCATCAAACACTGATGGGATACGCAATAGCCAAATCAGTAACAACTATTAATACTGCCTGTATTATTGTCCTATTATTGTAAGAATATGCTTGTTACTTGAAATTTACTTTGTGCAATAAATGTGGATTTTGCCAGCTCTCGTTACACGTACGTTAAACCGCACAAACCTTCTATCATCGCGCCTCTGTTACTACGCTTCACCATAATATGTTGTCCTCAATGTGGTAGTATTTCCAGGGGCAGGTGGATTTCACGATTTGTAAAACTCGGGCGGCTTTTAATATTGTAAAACTCGGGCGGCTTTTAATATAACTTTTTCCACACGTACTCTTGCCTTGACAGTGGCCAAACACACCAAACATTCTTTTGTGAGCAAGAGCAAAAGATTTCTTTGGCTAGGATTTGTTGCCACTTCCTAAACAATACTATCTGATAATTTACTAGTAACTAGCCATTATACATGGTGTCCATTTCTTTAGTTTTCACTTATGAAGCATTTATTATCATTTAAAGTGCTGTGTTGTGCCCTGTGCAAAATGTTTCCAAACAAAATAGCATCACTGCTTTGCTTACAAAAAGTAGGAAAAGCTATCAGATGGCAATTTTTTAAAATATCAAGAGTTTCTCATTTCAGGCTCTGTGACCTTGTGTTGACTAATAACTTAGTTGAGTTTTAGTCGAGTTGCAGCAGTACATAGAAGTGTCTTGGATTCATTTGCTCTATCATTTGCATATATTCTC
This sequence comes from Penaeus chinensis, assembly GCF_019202785.1. NCBI lineage: Eukaryota > Metazoa > Arthropoda > Malacostraca > Decapoda > Penaeidae > Penaeus > Penaeus chinensis. The sequence continues at coordinate 932,345 of NC_061834.1, read as the reverse complement.
TATATAAAAGATGGCTGAATGAGACTGGACTCATACCTAATACTTCAGATTCCTTTCATTAGTTCCAAGAAAACTCAATGTTGGGCAATGTTGCCAAATCACTTTTTAAATACTTTAAGAAAAAGAAAATCTCTCAATGTATATACACATTTTACAAACCTTTTCTACACAACACAAACCAAGTACACTTAATGAATGTGTGCAACAGCTGCACCACTAGCACAAACACTGCACACTTTCCCCACTTCCCACGTGAAAGGGGGGCGAGAATCATGCACTTGTGACTCATCCCCCCCCCACCCCCCACCCATCCCGTCATTCCTTCTACTTCTCATTCAGCCTATCCATTATTTAAGATCATACACATAAAAAATAAATACATAAAAATAATAAATAATTCTCCCATGCAATAACACCATTAGAACAAAATTCCAAGTACATGCGGCAAGTGACAGATGCGTCCATGCCGTTACAGCCAAGAACAATAAAAAAACATCCCTGAAATACAATCCATGCATAAAAGTCAGCCTTCAGCCTGCCCATGCCTCAGTGCCAAGGCAAATTACCTAAAGTCAAGGCATATCTAGAAAATAACTTCTTCATTATGAGTGAAAATTAGGGATTAATCAACGAAGGAAATAGAATTTATTACTTCAGACAACACACGAAATCTAAGCCGCTACAGACCGGTCACATGCACCGCTTCATAACAAACGGCCTGGCCAACGGGTAAGCATTGGAAGCCCCAGAACGTGTGGGGCGAACGTTCTGCTTGACGGAGCGGACTCCCCACCCAGCGTCTGGCCTTGGACGGAAAGCAGCAGGGCTTAACATGCTCAGGGACTGGCTACCCGGCCATGAGGGGTTAAGCAAGGATTCACACGAAAAAACAAAATGATTCAAAGCGAGTGCAGGAGAGCAAAGAGAGAAGGGAAGAAGTGGGGAAAAGAAAGATAAAATAGACAACGAAAAGAGAAAGGAAGAAAGAGAAAGGCGTCTAATGAGGAATGAGAGAAGGAGAAGAGGAAGGGAATGAAAGGAATGAAGAGATAAGAGGAATGAGAGAGAGAAAGTAGAGGAAGAGACCAGCAGGCGAGCAGAGGACAAGAGAGAAAGAGAGAGAGAATTGAGGAAACCAAGAAAGCGAGAAAGAGACAGTTAAGGAAATAAGCAAAGAGGAAACATGCGAAGGGGCCAAAGGAGACGAGGAAACCGAGAAAGAGAAGAGGAAAGGAGAGAACAAACCGAGAGACCGAAAAGAAACGAGACCGAGAACGCATGAGAACCGAGCAGACAGAGACCGCGAGAAAGCGAGCGATCGAGCGAGAGGGAGAGCAAAGACCAGGAGAGGAAAGAGAGGAGAGGGAAGAGGGCAGAGGAGAGCGGGCAGAGGCGAGGCGGGCAGCGGGCAGCGGGCAGGGCGGTGCACGCGGCGGCGGCCATGACACCTTCCCGTCCGGCCATATGGCGCCCGTCGCTCGCCTCCACTTGGCCTCCACTTCGCTTCCACTTCCCTCCACCTCGCTTCCACCTTGGTCCACTCCCCGTCGGGCCCCAGGGCGGACGGGGGCGAGGGCGGGGAGGCCAGCATGCACGCAACAAAAGCACAAAAGCGGGGTTTTCCGCCCATACTCACCAGCGAAATGTCACACTTAAATCACGAGCAGCTTTTTCGCACTTCTGTTTCTAAAACCGTTTGCAATTTTTATGGGGGTTTTTTGGTTATTTTGTGATTTTTTTTGGTATTTTTTTAGATTTTTTTTTTTAGAGTTTTATGACAAAGTTTATTTTTTG
>NC_061834.1:909879-912951 GCF_019202785.1 Penaeus chinensis | reverse complement strand
CTCTTCCCCTCCTCCTTCCCCCCTTTTTTCTCTGTGTATTGTGTGGGTTTTGTAATGTAGGTATACATTTAAACATGCAAAAAATATATACATGTATAAGTATACATATATAAACATACACACACATGTGTAATAAAATAAAAATATATAAAGTATATATATATATATATATATATATATATATATATAATTTATATAATAATATATATAATATATAATATAATATATATTTTTTATAAAATATGCATGTAGGTTTTAAATCTATCTATCTATCTATCTATCTAAAAAATTACTATCTATTAATCTAACATACAAAAAATGAAAATACACACACACACACACACACACACACACACACACACACTCATAATATATAAATATAAATATTATAATTATAAATAATAATATTATAATACATTTTATATAATATAATATATAAAATATATTACATTTATAATAAATATATAAATAAAATATATAATTATATTTATATATAAATTTATAATAAATATATAATTTTTATATATAATACATATATATATATATATATTATATATAATATATAATATATATATATATGTGGTGTATGTGTGTGTGTGTGGTGGGGTGGGGGTGTGATAAATTTTGTATTTTATATATATATAATATATATAAAATATTTTAAATGTGTGTGTGTGTGTTTGTGTGTGTGTGGTGTGGTGTGTGGTGTATAATTATATATATATATATATAATATAATATTTATATATTCATATACATATATATACACACACACACAATATGTTGTAAAAAGTAAATATATATATATAAATATAATATATATAATATATATTTATAAATAATATATATACAAACCACATTGGTGTGTGTGGTGGTGTGTGTGTGTGTGTGTGTGTGTGTGGTGGTGTGTGTGCTTTATATATATATAGAATAGATAATAGATAGATAATATACACCTAACATCATAATATAAAAATATATATATAATATATAAATTTTAAAATATAAAGAAGAAGAGAAGAAGAAGAGAAGAGAGAGGAGATAGATATACACATACAAGCATATATATATATATAATATTTTATATATATATATATATAAATACATATAATGTATAGATAACACGTAACATATGTATGTATGTATATAATAAATAATAATATAATATAATATAATAAAAAATAAAACACACATATATATGTAAAATTAATACAAAATATATATATAGATAGATAGATAGGTAGATAGATATACACTACATACATATATACATACATACAACATACATATATATATATAATATATATATGATATATATATATATGTGTGTGTGTGTTGTGTGTAATATATATATATATATATATATATATATATATTTATATACATATAGAGTTAATATACACATACACATATTTTTTATGTATATACATATGCTACATATATATATATATATAAAAATATATATATATATTTTTAAATATATATACACCACATTCATAATGTGTGTAAATATATTTATATAAAAATATAAATAAATAATATATTGTGTGTGTTGTTGTGTGGTTGTGTGTGTGTGTGGTTGTTTTTGTGTGGTGCATTTAATATATATAATAATAGATATACATATACAGCATATTATATATAACATATATATATAATAAATATATATATATATATAATATATATAATATAAAAACACACACACATTTATGTAAAAGATATACACTACACATATCTACTTAAAGTAGTATGTAAGTGTAAATGTGTATATATATATATAATTTATACCACATATATATAAAATATATATTATATACATATTTTATCATATACATAAAATATACATACATATAATTTTATATACATAAATATATTATTAACATATAAATAGAAGATAGACAGAAAGGACAATACATACATATATAAATATATAAAAAAAAATATATATATATATATATATATAACCCCCAGTACCTCCTCTATATGGGCGGGGTCGTAGGGGGGGCAGAGTGGCGCCCCCCGAGTGAAATGCCCGAGGGTTTGACCTCAGGGGACTGTCAAAGGGTGGGGCTTGGACTTCGTTCCCTCGACAGACGATCGGTTACCACTACTGTCGAGGAATTTAAACAGCTGAGAGTGAGGTGGGTGCTCTCTCGGAGGTGAGAAGACCTGGCCAGCCGGCACGATAAGTGTGGGTGCTACACCTACAACTGGTCGGGCCACAGTGATGGCCCCCACCCAGGGGGTACCTTACAATCTCCAAGACTTCACCCCCCCGGTAGTTGAGGCACTCTAGTCCATGAGCGATTAATGGATTGAGTGAAGCTTTTTACTTGGCTTCATGTCCTATTGCTGAAACGCTTCTACGGAAAGTAAATAATTTGAGGTGAAAGATGGTTTTACTCCAAACTTGCATCTGTGCAGCAGTTGGCATGAGATGTTCTGGCAGTCCCCCATGCTCAGGACTGATGCGGGCAGCGAGAAAAAGCCTCCTTTTCCGTGACTTTGCTAGGCCCCAGAAATTGAGGATTTCGGGCCCTCTGGTTTAACGTCTGAACCCGCATCTTGGCCTGTACAGCTACGGTAATGTGGCCAAAAAATCGCCAAACATCCTCGTTAGCACCGGTGGAGTATCCTCAAACGGGCAGGGTGATGGGAAGCGCCCACAACAATCATAGATTATTTTTGGGAAAAACTCTCCGGTCCCAACTTTAAAACCCCCCCCTCGCCCAAATGAACACCCAGGTGTTACATTTGACAGATTGGGGAAAGGACGATGTGTCCGGGTTTGCCCAAGGCTATCTCTGGTCGTCTCACAGCACCAAAGCCTGACAGACCCTTTTTCTATGTGGATACTTCAAGCGTGAACCCCTGATGAACTCGGGAATCCATTGGTGAACGCCCAAGAGAGACAAGAATCCAAATCTCGCAGAGACACTGAAGCCCCCGATACTTTGTCGTGGGGCCCGACGCCCCGGGGGATCGCAACTTCCCAACCATTCTCGGTGAGCAGGACTAGTTCACTGTTGAGAAGGTTAGGAACATTACATATCTTGCAGAGAGGTCGAAACT
>NC_061834.1:889879-894879 GCF_019202785.1 Penaeus chinensis | reverse complement strand
CAACATATACCAATACACATATAAAACCTTCAAAAAACACCTGAGCTCTATACGTTGGCTTCCTCCAAGACAGTGAGTGAGCGAAGCATTCAAAGCAGAGTTTATCCCATGAAAAGAAACGTGCCAAAGCAGAAACGAAGCAAAAAAAAAAAAAAAAAAAAAAAAGCGTTTTGGCTTTGCATTTATTGAGACAGTGTTTCTATTTCTTTGTCTGCGCCTTTTTTTGTTTGCGTTCAGTCCTCTGGCAATGGAACGACACTTTTACCCAAGTAACTGAGTGGTTGTATGAACGTGGCTTAGCACCAGGCATGTTGGTCATTATTAAGCATTAGCATAGCTGGCAAATACCTAGATTGGAGGAAATATGCGTTTCCTAATCAACTCAAAAGAGTAACCACGTCACCAAGATGGCAGCATAAAAGACTTGAAAGGGAGAGTCACAGAGTGATTCCCAGATACTTAGAAGGCCTTTTCAGGATGCTTCTTGGAACAAGTGGAGTACTTTATACTCAAAATCGACTTTGCTGGCAAAAAAGTTATCAAGAATTCCGCAGAACCAAACGTTATTTGTGACATGATGGTAGTGAAAAAAAGAGAATGTTCTACGGTAACTTTTGATAAGATTCAGCTTAATCCTCCAAGTTTTGAGTTGTTTAAATAGGTCATGATGTATGGACCTACGGGGCGTATATATATATATATATATATATATATATATATATATATATATATATATATATATATATATATTGATCTCATTTGCCTTAACCTTTGGTTCTTTTATTTTTGGTATACTCTGGGATATAGATTATCTCAGGCTTATTAAAAACAATACTATATTTTCATAATCATATTGGTCAGTATGTACATATCACAAATACACTGAAACAGACGGTAGGCATTCGTCAGGAGTGCCGTCAGTGAGGTGTTGGCGGGCGAAGGAATCAAGTCTCCAGGTCAAAACTGTCATGCACCTGAGAAGAATAGCCCAGATAAATCAAGACAGCCACAGGTAGAGCAGGCTGCAGCTATCAGTTACTCGGCTCAAATAGAGGCTGCAGTAAATAGCTCAAGTTAAAATAGTTCTATTCCTCATTTAATTTTCACCATATCACTTCACAGCACTTCACTTCACTGTATTTAGTTTATCTCACCATTCACCCATTGTTGAATATTATATATATATACATATATATACATATATACACACACACACATATATATACACACACAAGATATACAAGAGAATAACTTACAATGTGTTCAGATGTGGAGCTCGGAGTAGAGTGGCAAACCATAGAATGGCAACCACCGACGATGGTTGACATGTGGCTTTGGTGGGGTCGAAACTGCCATCCGAACGGTGGAGGCGAACCAAAGGGACACTTCCACCTCACACACACACACCATACACGCACAACACACGTACAATTATGCACAAAACAAGAGATAGTGAAACCATCACTAAACACCAAAAACCCTTTACATATATATATTACACATGTATATATGTGTGTATGTGTGTGTGTGTGTATGTGTGTGTGTGTGTGTGATAAACAATATATGCCTCTCTCTCTATATATATATGTATATATGTGTGTGTGTGTGTGTGTGTGTGTGTGTGTGTGTGTGTGTGTGTGTGTGTGTGTGTGTGTGTGTTTGTGTATATATATATGTACATGGATACATACATATGTATATATATATATATATATATATGTATATATGTATATACAGGTCCTTTGATGGACCCCCCTATACCATTTTAGGCATGATTAAAAAATCATACACGATTTATTGAAAATTCAATTAACTCAAATGGGCTGCAGCAAATATTTCTTTGTGTATGTACAAAAAGCAATTTAGAGTAAACAAAAGTTAAAGGAAGGTGCACTTCATACGGTTTGATGGTGATACTTGAGTGTACTGTGTGGAATAAAGTGTTCGATAGTTTTTTCCCTACCTCACCCTATCCCTGGCAGTGCATTCAGCAGCCAATCAGCATTTATGAGGATTAATGACGTCATCAGCTAAAGTCCCAACGCGTTGAGATTTTGTACTCTACCAAAGACGCCTTTAGTCTACACCAAGGTACCTTAACGCATCCTAGTGAAAATCCTAGTTGGCAGCTTCCGAGCCAAGCCCCGCCTCTTCGCCTTTATTCATGGAAAACATTTTATTTTTTCTTGGTTTCTTTACTGGTTATTTTTTACCATTATTATTACTGAACCATTTTCAAAGAAAATACACTGAAAAATACTTGTTTAGCCGGTAAGAGTGTGCAATGATATATCAGATATAGCTAGATACACAATTATTTGTATAGTTTCTCGATATTGTTATAATGAACAAAACAAAACAAAAAAATCCCCATTTTTAAATGGGAACTTATTCGGGAAAAAGTTGATGTGCGTGTGTGTGTGTGTGTGTGTGTATACACAAGGGCTGTACCCTCCCTACATTGTTCTGTAAAAAAGGAGAGCAAATATTTTCGTAACTCGAGGGCAATGGAGTCGACTAAGGATAGGTGTTACCCTGGGTATTTAATGCATACATCTCACACAAGAATACGTTTTCTCCCTCGCGAACACACCAGGAAAGTTATGTTTATATTTATTATCTTTATAATTAAGAGCTTCACCTTGCTTGCTTTGATCCTTCTCAAAATAACCATCCTCTTCACTCTCTCGGGCGGGTCAGACGTGCCTAATTACAGCATGAACGAAAAACTACGTAAGAAATTGCTCAAAGACTATGACAAGTTGGCCCTGCCGCACCGAGACCAGAACGGAACCACGGCGGTTGAGTTTGGACTCATCATAACGGCATAATGGTCGACGAAGTGAAGCAGATCTTAATTGTCAATGCCTGGACGATGTTGGTGAGTCACAGGGAGTTCTCTGGTGTCCACTTTTTAAGGCGTAAGAATATTTTTATGTTAGTGTCCGGTTACATGTTTGTATGTTATATATATATATATATATATATATATATATACATATATATACATATATATATATATATATATATATATATATCCAGGTTAAGCTGCTTTATTTAAGAATTGCGAAACGAGATGAATTCAATGCCTGTACTAAGCAATAAGCATTCAAAAATGTTGAGAGTAATATCACAGTGGAATGTATGTGGCTGTGTGCATATTCAGCTTAAAAGAAATGCAGCCAATCTTGGAAAAAAAAATTACAAGCTCGCGCATGAAAGCAATGGTTCAAGGAAATAGCTGTCGTCACGATCTGTCCTCAGCGATGGCAAGATCCGAGACTCGAGTGGGACTACAAGGACTACGGAGGCCTCAAGGTGCTCCACATGGGGGACCATGAGCTCTGGCAGCCGGACATCAGCCTGTACAACAAGTGAGTCTGTCCTTGGCTTTGTTGCAGTCTTCCTTGCTGTGCTATAGTCTGTGTACTTTGTTTCTCAGCGGTGTGTGCACGTCATGCTGAGATACTGTGGAGTCAGGAAACGTCCTTTGTGGCATTAGTGTTTCACTTCATTAAAGGAGTCGGGATATAATGTTTTATGTAAAGAATGTTACTGAGTTAGAGGCTGCAAGAAAACTATATAAATTTAAGACGGGCAGAGAGAGGGGAGGGGAGAAGGAGAGAGAGAGAGAGAGAGAGAGAGAGAGAGAGAGAGAGAGAGAGAGAGAGAGAGAGAGAGAGAGAGAGAGAGAGAGAGAGAAGAACAGGAAAATAAATCCTCTACGCTTCCAAAGAAGCCCCATGAAAATATCCCTTCCCAAGGCAGCAGCGCGATAGTCAAGCGACCCTAAAAACCCAGAAACTCCCATGACCAACGTGAACTTGGGCTGTTCACCTGCTCCCTTGCTTCCTCCCCCCAGCGCCGAGCACTCGGAAGTCGACCACTACGGCAACGTGCACCTCATCGTCGACCCAGACGGGAAGGTGGTGTGGGTTCCTCCGGCCGTTTTCCGCGCAGAGTGCCCCTTGGACTTCACCTACTGGCCTTACGACACGCAGAAGTGTCAGCTGTTCTTCGGCTCCTGGACGAAAAACGGCTGGGAAATCGACGTTCAATTGTTCCATAACAGCACTAGCGTAAGTACAGATTTCAAGGAGCCGGTCTTTTCTATTTTTGTAGAAGTTATGACGTGTTTTTTTTTTTAACACAATGTACACGATGTTTTGATTCGTCAAAGGGTTTTATGAAAAATCATTGCAGTCTAAGGCCTTTTGGGTGCTTGTTCCGTTAATAAAAGGATGTATGCATACCAGGAAAATTGTGGATTAAAGCAAGCTGTGGTAGAAAAAAGACGCTACTGTAAGAGCAGTGCCTGAAACTTCACAACCTCGTGGCTTTGGATTGAATCTTCAAGACATACCATTCCTTAGAGGATGTAAGGCAAGACGCATATTGAATCCATAGCACTTGTAAAGAAACCTACAAGAGCGCTCGTAGAGACAAATTAGGTGCGTTGAAAGACCGCACAAAAAAAAGAAAAGAAAAAATCCTGACTTCCCTCAAAACATGGTCGACTTCAGCTTTTTATCCTCGTTCCAGATCTACCATGGATCCTTTCTGAAGTACTCCCACGTATGGCAGTTTGTGGATGGCAAGATGAGCCGATATGTGAGCACCTATCCGTGTTGCCCCGAACCGTACATCACCATAACGGTCGAGCTGAACATCCGCAGAGTTTCGCTCTCCTTTGCGTCCACTGTCATTGTTCCCGCGCTGGGTAAGGAAGCGCGCATGTGCATACATATAGATAGATAGATAGATAGATAGATAGATAGATAGATAGATAGACAGACAGATAGATAGATAGATAGATAGATAGATAGACAGACAAATTGATAGATAGATAGATAGATAGACAGACAAATAGATAGATAGATAGATAGATAGATAAATCGATAGATATAAATAGATAGATAGATATAGATATAGATACAGATAGATAGATATAAATATAGATAAATAGATAGATATAGATAGATAGATATAGATATAGATAG
>NC_061834.1:879879-884879 GCF_019202785.1 Penaeus chinensis | reverse complement strand
TCTTCACATTATTATGTACCTAAGTACAGGCAAACAATCAAGGCGAGAACCACTTCTATATCAAATTAGATGAAGATATCCTTATTTTGTATGACAATTTCAATTGTTATTTACACAATGACTTATTTGAAACGTTGAGAAAAATGTTGCATCAAACTATAATGACGTGCAAGAATAGATCTGCAAACTGCCAGATCTAGTCTATGAAAATGACAAGATAGTAACTTACATTTTGTATATAACACACTTACTCCTTATAAGACGAGACCAAAAACCCTTTTAGAAATTGTGGTGTTTGTGACAGACTTGGCAGGATAACCGTGAAAATGCCAATTACTTGTAACTGGATGGACTTTTTGGAGGGAATGCTATCATCTACAAGGCACAACAACTGGGAGTCTTTTAACTCTGGACAACGAAAATCAGTTGCTTTGTTAAACACTAACTTGGTGTCTAACTTATGGCTTAAATAAAAAGCAAAAGTTCTAAAGCAATAAGCTAAAGTTCTAAAAACACAAATTGTATTTTCCATACTATCCTGTGATCTATGCTTATACTCTACAAGGCTGTTATTGTTTTTCAGTCAAACTGAACCCTATATATTATTTTACAGCTCAGATACTACAAAACCTATTAAACACAAGCTGTGTGTAAATTCAGTTACATACTATAACACTTTTTGCATCACAGGATTTTGCATATTGTTCTTGTTTTTCTTCCTGGGCTTGAGAGGATCAGAAAACGTAAAGAGTCAGAATAAGTGAGACAATCCTAAATAACTTTGTAAACAAAAATCAAAAAAGAAATATGATCAGTAGAATTTGTAGCTAAAAATTCTCTCTCTGAAATGAGAATGGGAGGGAGGGAGGGAGGGAGGGAGGGAAGGGAGGGAGGGAGAGAGACAGACAGACAGACAGACGGAGACAGACAGCAAGAGAGAGACAGATAATGAATGGAAAAAGAGTTAAACAGCTAGGTAAACTGTCACTAGCATAATAGACTTCCTTTTTCCTACGACGGATGTGCCTATTTGTGTATAATGACGTGTGAAACGGAAAGTGACTTTAGAATAAAATAGTTTCTGCAGTGACATATATATGGGATTATAATTCTAGCAATCTAAGATTAGGAATTTATGGACATCAGTGTAATTACACCAAAGGTGTTATATTTCTCTCAAGGATTTCATTTCAAATCAAACACAAAAAAAAAAAAAAAAATGAAAAGACATCATGATACATATAATCTTTTTTGTGCAATCAAAGTTATTGTAGCCAAAAAATTCAACGAAGCAAATCCAATCAAAATGCACAATCTTATTTTCTATTGACATAAATAAACCCAAGCCCATATTTTTTGTCATGTATTTCAGAAAAATATAAATGAATAAATGGATTACAGTTCCTTTGCAGAAGTCGCTATAGAGGTGTTCTATCAATTCTGAAGTATTTCCACAGAGTTCTCGTTTACCGTATCAAATTCCTAAGGACCAAACAAGTCACCATCGTTTGAAAGCAGAAGCGGTGGGGTCAGATGGTAGTAACTACACTGGTAATGAGGCGATGAACGCTGAACGAAGTGGTTACGCTCGTGGAAGTGATTACAGCAGTAGATAGAGAGTTCTGGGTTTGTGCTGCTGGTGAATGGTGAGTTAACATATGAGTGAATGTGGTAATATTGAGTGAGGCTATTCCATGTAACGGTGACTATGATGAAAGTGCAGTGATAGTGATAGTGAGGTGAGACTGTAAGGATTAGAATGACTGCACTATTTACATGTAACAAAATTTCTCATTGAGCACAACGATATTTGTTTTAGAAGAAGCCACAAGTGCATTACTCAGTATAATAGTATGTATACACACACACATACATGTATAAATGTGTGTATGTGTGTATTTTATATAATATACATAACATACATATATATGTGTGTATGTGTATTTTATATAATATACATAACATACATATATATGTATATATATATATGTATGTGTATATATATGTAAATATATATATTATATATATATATATATATATATATATATATATATATATATATATATATATGTATGTATAAACATATATATATATATATATATATATATATATATATATATTATAGATTATATATGTATGTATATATATAAATATATATATATATATATATATATATATATATATATATATATATATATGTGAATCTTTATCAGTACCATAATTTCTAAAGTCCTTTTTAAGAGACACCTTAAAATTCTTATCTTCTGTACAGTTTTTTTTTTTTTTATAAATAGAGTAGATTAGTTTTATTCCTTAACAAATCTTTCTTGCTCTGCTATTGTTTGTTTGCTATGCAAATATACCATCATAATTTTACATCTCTGTAAAAGATATTGTTTGTTAAACCACGTGGCAAACAACTCTTAGTATCCACAGGGATCAGTATCCTACATGGTCAGTAGACTTTCCATCTACTGTAGACTAAGCCTTACCTTAATCACTCTCAAAATACCTAATTCATGATACATAAAGCTAATCCCGGGTATATAACGAAAAATATAATTCAACAATGATAATGAGATGCAGAAAAATATTCATCAGGGCAACACTAGAGTAATTTACCAATAATATCTTTCCTAATAAATTTCTAGAAAATAACATTCTTATTGACGATAACAGTAGCAGTAATAATAACAAGTATGTAAAAAGAAATTTTACGATAAAAATATCAATAATAATAATAGTAATAATAATTCTAAAAACGGTAACAATAATGAATATCATAATAACATATAGGCATGGCACTTCAAAGTTAATCCCAGACGGAATCTTTCCTTCGTGTCGATCTCATCTCATCGCACACCTCCTCTGCCATCTCCAAATGAGAAAGCTTGATAAGAACTAAATTCCTCCCGAGGATCAGAATGGATTGAGACGGCAGCCAGAACCCAGAGGGGAGAAAGGGTGCACCTTGGCCCACATCAGAGCATCATTGAGACCCATGACAGATTCACCATTCTCGAGGAAGTAGCTCGGACCCTAGAGGAGGGAGGAAGGGTGGGATTAGCACTGTGGACAAGATCTTCATGTAAATGCTTCGTAAAGATAGAATAGGGGAGAAAGAAAGAACAGAGATGAAATAAAAAAAAGTGTTCCAGAGTGATACAATGAATGCAGAAAATCTGTGGTGACAAATGTAGAAAAGCAATAAATAAGAATGAGTAACTTCACAAAGCAGATGAAATATGCATAATCCACTTAAAGCTTTTTCATTACATGTAATTCTGATGAATAGTTAATCATAATGTCTCAATTACATCTCATGCTTTGTGAATTTATTCATCCTCATTTATGCCTTTTTCCCCTTTTGCCACAAATGTAAGGAGAAATTTTGAATACAGCATAAGAGGCAGATGACCATAAATAATACCCTCAAAATTACAGAAGAAAAGACAAAAGAAATGAAATGAAGTTCAGTAAAAAACGCACCTTTATTATAGTATTGGTTATGCAACAAGTCTGGGCATCTGAATGCCTAGGGAGGTGTGAGCCGCTGACCCGACTGGTTTTGAAATCGCTCCATAATTCTAAATTTTCGTCTACATTCAAACCCCAGTCAGTATCTCCCTCCTCCATTCTTTGGGAAAAATAAGAGAGACAAATGATCAGTGAATCTTATCAGTTCAATTCTTTAGTGTGATTCACTAAACAAGCACAAGGAGGAAGCAAGAGTTACCCAAATACTCACTTGATACGTGCCGACTCTATATGTTCTGCCAGGAATCCATAACCTGAAGGCCTGTGTTTCTCCAACAGATAACTAGACATACAAGAAAGCATATAAATAGTACTATTATATTGTGCAATATCAGTTCAGTCTCTGATGAGAGATTATATAGCAATGACAGCTTTCATTTTAACCCCTATGATCCGGATGACATGACCATCATGTCATGAAAAAACCTGGCTTGAGGGGCAGGTGACATAACCTTGCCAAAATCTGGTTGAGGGGGTTGGGGTGACAGAAACTTGCCATCATGAGAATATCAGCTGAAGGCCAGGGTGATGGGAATGAGTTACCCCGAAAGCAAAATGCTCTTGGACGGTGAATAGACTCAGTGGGCATTTGGGTAGGGGCTTTTGCATTATTTCCATCAGTAAACCATTATGGAATGTACCATCTAGGGAGGATCCTATATATGCCTACCTACGATTGGCAGCCCAGCTTGTATTACAGAAGATTGAATATTGTGGAAAAATAAGAAAATTATAAAAATTACAATTTTTAAAATTATTATGGACTACACAGAGAGATGATATGCAAAGAGAGCAGTCTATTTCTAACTGGATAAAGTAATTCAGATGATAAATATAGACACTGGAAAATGGCAAAACAAAAAAATTTGGTTATGCAGAAAAAGAGAAATTAACATTGCAAATAGGAGGAGGCACGGAGTCTTGTCACGGAGTTTTCATGTTCACGGGCCTACAAGCTGCACACCCAGCAGAGTGGCCTCTAAAGTAAGCCTAACTCCCATATTTTGGGCCATGTGCAGGCAGTGAAGCATCCGGATCCAAGGGTTAAGATTTGACAAAAAAATCAATATTCAAGTTTCTAGTATAACATTAAGGCTTTCACATATACATTATCAGGCCTATGATCCACAGCTGCATACTGTCAAGGCAATGAAGTATTACCTTGCATGGCTCAGGAGATATAACACAATTGAGCCATATTCCAGTCCAGCTGCACGAATTGCACCCAGATAAGCTGATATTGCAAGCAGCCCTGCTTTCTGGTCAGCCCGAACCATCCACTGAGCTGCATTTTGAGTTAATGGGATGGCCTGGACCAGCCGCAGGACATACCATACGCTCTCTCTGTCAAGGTTTCCTCCCACAATTTGGTCTGGAAGTTATAAAGTTGATATTTATCTTTGCTGATTTGGAAATACCTGAATCATAGTGGATGCCTTACACAGTCACATGAGACTAACCAT
>NC_061834.1:857379-859879 GCF_019202785.1 Penaeus chinensis | reverse complement strand
AGTAGTAGTAGTAAGTAGTAAACATAGTAGTAGTTGTAGTAGTAGTCATTGCTGTAGCAGTAGACATAGTAGTAGTAAACATAGTAGTAGTTGTAGTAGTAGTCATTGCTGTAGCAGTAGACATAGTAGTAGTAGTAGTAGTAGTAGTAGTAGTAGTAGTAGTAGTAGTAGTAGTAGTAGTAGCAGTAGACACAGTAGTCATAGTGGAGTAGTAGCAGTAGCAGTAATAGTAGTAGTAGTAGTAGTAGTAGTAGTAGTAGTAGTAGTAGTAGTAGAAGTAGTAGTAGTAGTAGTAGTAGTAGTAGTAACAGTAGTAGGGCAGTAGCAGCAGCAATAGTAGTGATCTTGTTCAATGCTCGGCTAATTAAAGATTTTTGTTTTCTTTTCTATATCATCCTTTTCTGAATTTATAGTTGCTTAATGTCTTCCAACAAATGATCTTTTACATCATATTTATTCATCTGTTCTTCAGAAAAAGTGACAATAAGAATATTAATAATGATTATGACTACTATTATCTATCTCTCATTTTACATTTTTCCCTTGACTTTCCTCTGACTTTCTCATTCCTTCATTCACTAAAACTGAATTTCCTACAAGACAAAAACAATAACATATGAATAAATGGGGGTTCATACTCTGTGCCATTATTTGTGACATTCAAGAAGCTTGTAAATTCTGGTAATTCTTAATGGTAATTCTCAATGCAATCATGAAGTTCTGAAGCAACACAAATTCTGCCGCCACCTTAATCTTAGCTTAAAAGTTAGGGTGATATCACTGTGCCATACATAAAACATAATAAACTAAACAACATAAATCAGAAAATCATACAATAAATGGAAAGAATACATAACAAGGTCAATGAATATGGATATAATCACAAAATAAAGAAAGAGAAAAAGGTCACACAAAGAGCATCAATGGCAATTTCTATTTGTCAATTTATAATTTACCTGAATAGAAAAAATTGCAACATGAGTTATTATTGATGCTGTTGTCTGCCGTGTCTAATATTGTGGAAGCCCAATGCCACACAGTAGCATCTGCAGCAGAAATTTTGAGATTCTTGTTCAACTTGTAGGAAATTCTGCGGCCGTAGCCTTTCTTATATTAAGAATTATATGCTAAACTAATGAATGCTTAAAAGTATCATTTGATATCCATGGATGGTTGTCTTGTACATCCCAGCTTTTCAAAACATAATTTTAAGATATTCTACTTTTATATTCCTTTATTTATCAACACTTTTTTAGCCTTTATAAAATTATTTCTATGGTCTTGAATTAAGTCTCTTCTATCTATTCGAACAAAAAATCATATATTTTTTTAAATTACGACAACATCAATAAATAGTCTGCAAATATAGTATCTTGACAAAAGGGAGTTGCATGCTGAAACACTATTTACACATTATTTTTACATTTTAGATCATAAACACTTTCTTTTAAAAAATAACTCATTTCCAACACTGAACTCAGTCAACTAAAATGTATTTCAAATTCACCTCAGCAATATCGTGTTGTTGCAAGATACGAACGGAAGTTTCACATTCTGTTGTGCTTTACAACTCTCATACATTGCAATCTGTAAGTAAAAGCAACAATTTTATGCTCACCTTCCCTGTAGACTGTAATTTTGCCATCATCATGGCCCACTACAAGCCTCCCAGGAACAGTGGGGTGCCAGCGGTATGTAACAATGAGGCTAGAGTAACCATAATCCTCAAAGTACTGGTATGGCTCACTGTTATCTGCATACGACCACAGCTGAACAGGTCCAACTTGGGTGGAGAAGGAGAGGAGGTCTCTGGAAGCGGGTCATTTAAGTGAGAAAACTGTCTTCCTTTCATACTCATTTACTTTCTCCTGGTCCAGGATAAAAGAACATGTGTATATATATAAACATAAATATGAATAAAAATAAAAATAAAATAAAATGATCAAATATATATATATATATATATATATATATATATATATATATATATATATATATATATAAATCAATAGTTTCATACTTCCCTGTGCATTACATAGATTTGAATATATATTTAACTTTTTGCCACATGAGGAATGACAGTAATAATGCAATTCTTTATTACAGTTTCAGCTTCAGCCATTACTACAAGATTCATAAGAACTGCATTACTACTATTCATAATAAATTCAACATTACTATCAGCTCATCTGGATTTAGATTGTCCTTTGTAGCCAACACTAACCTGTGGCCAACACACCATGCTACCACAGTTGGTACTCTGCAGATGCTTATGGTACAAAGCACGCTCTGACTGCTGACGCTCCATACACACACACGCTGGTCTAATGAAGCACTGAAAACCATAAAAAGAGCTTTAAAAATATTTTGAAGCCTAACTCTTAGGTTCTGTTTAGTATCATGAGTAAAGAAGAGGTGTAATATTTGAAAATGAACTTCTGTACCTGGCAAGTAGGTCTTCGTTTGTGGGGTGCCAGTCAAGGCACGTGATTGTCTTGCG
>NC_061834.1:834879-847379 GCF_019202785.1 Penaeus chinensis | reverse complement strand
AGAAAAAGATTCAGACATTGGCTGAGAAAAAGATTCAGACATTGGCTGATAAAAAGATTCAGACATTGGCTGAGAAAAAGATTCAAACATAGGCTGAGGAAGTGATTCAGACATAGGCTGAGGAAAATGTTCGTACTTAGGCTGAGGTAAAGATTCGGACATTGACTGAGAAAAAGATTCGGACATTGGCTGAGAAAAAGATTCTGACATAGGCTGAGGAAGTGATTCAGACATAGGCTGAGGAAAATGTTCGTACTTAAGCTGAGGAAAAGATTCAGACATAGGTGAAAGCGAGAGTTCAAACATGGGCTGAGGTGAAGATTCCGGCATAAGTTTAAAGTGAATAATCAGGAACAGACATAGACTGAGGAAAATAGTGAGGCATATGTGGAATCAAAGACTCCGGCATAAAGTGAGGTGAAAAAACATTAATAAACGATGTGCTGGACAGTCTTGCCTCAGGCTCAGATAAAGATTCAAGAACTTCCCGTGATTCAGACATCAGGGGAGCGGGATAGTCACTCCCAGACATAGCTGTTGTTTCAGGCACGGGAGCAAAGGATAATTCAGACCCGGAGGAGAGAGAGGAGGCACCTGGTGAAGAGACGGGCATCGACGAAGCATCAGCGGAAGTGCCAAAATCAGACACGCGTTGAGGTGAGGCTTCGAACCCAGATTGAGAATCGGGGGAAGGCGAAGAAAACCCAAGAACTTCAGAAGATGGAGAAACGGGCGGGGAAAAGGGCAGAGGAGGAGGAAGAACGGGCGAAGACTTGTCAAAAGAGAGAGAAAGATCAGACGAGGAGGAAGAGTAAGGGGAGAGAGGAAGGGAAGGCGAGGAGGAGGAAGAGGAGGAAAAGGACAGAGGAGAAGGAAGAACGGACGAAGACTGGTCAGAAGAGAGAGAAAGATCAGACGAGGAGGAAGGGTAAGGGGAGAGAGGAAGGGAAGGCGAGGAGGAGGAAGAGGAGGAAAAGGACAGAGGAGAAGGAAGAACGGACGAAGATTGGTCAGAAGAGAGAGAAAGATCAGACGAGGAGGAAGGGTAAGGGGAGAGAGGAAGTGAAGGCGAGGAGGAGTAAGAGGAGGAAAAGGGCAGAGGAGAAGGAAGAACGGACGAAGATTGGTCAGAAGAGAGAGAAAGATCAGACGAGGAGGAAGGGTAAGGGGAGAGAGGAAGGGAAGGCGAGGAGGAAGAAGAAGAGGAAAAGGGCAGAGGAGAAGGAAGAACGGACGAAGACTGGTCAGAAGAGAGAGAAAGATCAGACGAGGAGGAAGAGTAAGGGGAGAGAGGAAGGGAAGGCGAGGAGGAGGAAGAGGAGGAAAAGGGCAGAGGAGAAGGAAGAACGGACGAAGATTGGTCAGAAGAGAGAGAAAGATCAGACGAGGAGGAAGGGTAAGGAGAGAGAGGAAGGGAAGGCGAGGAGGAGGAAGAGGAGGAAAGGGGCAGAGGAGAAGGAAGAACGGACGAAGACTGGTCAGAAGAGAGAGAAAGATCAGACGTGGAGGTAGGGCAAGGGGAGAGAGGAAGGGAAGGCGAGGAGGAGGAGGAGGAAGAGGAAGAAAAGGGAGGCGTAAGGAATGGGCAAGACAAGGGGGAGGAGGAGCAGGAGCAGAGGAAGGAGGAGGAGAAGGAAAAGGGAGACGTAAGTAATGGGTGAGACAAGGAAGAGGAGGAGGAGGAGGAGGAGAAAGGAGGCGCAAGGAATGGGCGAAGATACTCGTGCTGGGAAGAAGGCAAGGGCAGAGGCTGGGGGTGGAATGGGAGCGGCCTTGCTTCCCTCCAGGCTTCGAGGTTCAGGCGTGGGTGGTCGGAGCACGACGCTTCGGGGTTTCTGCGGAGAGGACATCAGACTGAGTCATTATTTTGTCATTATCATTATTATTATATTTATTTTTTATTTTTTTTACCTTTTTTTTATTGTCTATTTATTTTTGTCATTATTTCGCCATTATTCTTATCGTTTATCCATTTATTCTTTTGTTATTATGTTGCCATTATTCTTATTGACATCATACCATTATTCCTCTATTTTTGTTATGAGAAGGAGGAGGAAGAGGAAAGCAGAAGAAGAAGGAGGAGGAGGAGGAGGAGGAGGAGGAGGAGGAGGAGGAGGAGGAGGAGGAGGAGGAGGAGGAGGAGGAGGAGGAGGAGGAAGAGGAAGGGGAAGGGGAAGAGGAAGAGGAAGAGGGAGAGGAAGAGGAGAAGGAGAAGGAGGAGTATGAGGAGGAAGAGGAGGAAGAGGAGGAGGAGGTGGAGGAGGAGGAAGATTAACAATAGTAATAGCTATAGTAATGAAACTATGATGATAATGACCAAATAAAACAAGAATAATGACCATGGATCTATCAATATGTAAATAAGAATCAACTTGAAAATTCATCAAGTGCTCGACAGACTAACTGCAATGCTACTTACCTGAAACTGTCTTGCAGAAGGAAAGGGTTAATTTGTACGTCTTGGAAGCCGGCGAATTGGCACAGGATGGATGCCAAACTCAGGCGACGAATGACGTAAGTTGAGCTTAAGGGGAAAAGGGGAAAATTGTCAGAAGCGAGAGAGGGGAAAAAAAGGTCTCTTATATTCCCTTTCTCTTTCGTTCTTCCGCCTCTTATATTTCTTTATTTATTCCCTCTTTCCTCTCTCTCTCTCTCTCTCTCTCTCTCTCTCTCTCTCTCTCTCTCTCTCTCTCTCTCTCTCTCTCTCTCTCTCTCTCTCTCTCTCTTTCCCTTCTTCCTCCTCCTCCTCTCTTCCTTTATTTCCTCTTCCCTCCCTCCCTCCCCCTCCCCTCATTCCCACCCTATCCCCCTCCCACCCTCTCCCTCCCACCCTCTCCTCCTCCTTTCCTCCCTCTCTACCTCTCCTCCTCATTCCCACACTCTCTCCCTCCCTCTCCCCCTCCCCCTCCCTCCTCTCTCTCTCCCTCCCCGCCTCCCTCTCCCCCTCATTCCCACCCTCTCCCCCTTATTCCCACCCTCTCCTCCCTCCCTCCCCCTCCCTCCCTCCCTCCCTCCCTCCCTCCCTCCCTCCCTCCCTCCCTCCCTCCCTCCCTCCCTCCCAAGACTCACCCTGATCGAAGGGCAGGACCAACACATCACTCTCGTACCAAAACCTGTCACCGCCCCGCGTGTAGAGGAACTGCCCGCCGATGACGCAGGCGAAGGTCGGCCCCACAAGACCTCGGGGCAGCCTGTACTCCGCCAGGCCTGCGGGGTACAGGTCGATGTCCTCCACTTTCCTGCGAGGAAGCCGAGGGTCGGATTTTCAATTGGAATTGGGGGGGGGGGATATTGGATTTTGGGCCGGCTTGTTTGTTTGTCTCTCTCTCTCTCTCTCTCTCTCTCTCTCTCTCTCTCTCTCTCTCTCTCTCTCTCTCTCTCTCTCTCTCTCTCTCTCTCTCTCTATCAATCTATCTATCTATCTCGATCCATCTATCTATCTATTTATCTATTTATCTATCTCGATCCATCTATCTACTTATCTATCTCAATCCATGTATCTATCAGTCTGTCTATCTCTCTATAATGTATGTATGTCTATTTGTCTATCTGCCTATCTATCAAGCTATCTATTTATCTATCTATATATACATATATATTTACGTGTGTGTGTGTGTGTGTGTGTGTGTGTGTGTGTGTGTGTGTGTGTGTGTGTGTGTGTGTGTGTGTATGTGTGGGGGGGGGGGGTGCATGTATGTATGTATGTATGAATGTACGTATGTATGTATGTATGTAGGTATGTTTGTATGTATGTTTGTATATATATATATATATATATGTACGTATGTATGTGTTTGTAAGTATGTGTATGTGTATGTGTCTTCTTATTCTATAATGTTACATTGTTTCCAATTTCTCATAACTTATTGATTTTACATGTCACATGAAGATCAGAGTAGCCTTTACTTTCTAATACCATGATGAGGAAATGGCTACTTCATGATTAGGTTCGAGATGTATAATGTATAAACAACATTCATCTTGAACGTGTGTGTCCTCGATCCTCGAATGGAACGAAATCAGTGTTTGAAAAAGAATCAAATAATGATTTGACAAATTCACAGTCGGGGTCAGTCATCACAATCTGACTGAAAGAAAACGGTACGTGCCTCTTCAACAGAAAACGAGGGTCTGAAATTGCAAATGTTTATTCTTTTTTTTTTCTTCTTCGGTTCCTCCTCTTCCTCTTTTTCTTTTATTTTCTTTCCCCCCCAATCTCGTCTATCTTTTTTTTCCTCCTCTTCCTCTTCCTTCGTTTCTTATCTGTTATCTGTTACCAAGCCATCACAACCTGACCGAGAGAAAATGGACGTGCTTCCTCAACAGAAAACGGGAATCTGAACTTAAATAGTTATTCCTTTTCAATTCTTCATCTTCCTTTTTTTTTTTTTTTTTTTTCTTACCCAGTCTCCTGATCTTCCTCCTCTTCTTCTTTCCCCCTTCTTATCTTCCTCTACATCCTCCTTCTTTTCTTATCCGTTATCTGTTACGGAGTCATCAAAGTTTTTTTTTATCTCGTTGAACAGGAAAGAAAGATACGAAGAAATATGACTATCGTCGGACGGTTAGCTCAGTAAAATGAGGTCAGACATGGAAAGATGGTCACATTCTAGCCATTTTGGTCGTTTCTTTTGGTACCGTATATATTATATGAATATAAGTTTATTTTCCTATCCAATTATCTTTTGTTTCTGATCTCTAACTCTACCGTGTTGATACTGTGGTAGAAAAAAAATAAAACAATGCAGAAACTAGATTCATTGAAATTGCAGTAAATCTGGTTTATGCATTATGGGATTTCTACCATATAAACATACAGATTGTCAGATGGAGGGATATGAAAATATGCCACTTGCAGAAAAAAGGAAAATCTGAGCTTGGATGAATCTTTGTTAGTGCAACATATCTGGGCGCGAAGGATATATTGCCATAACAATCTCCCAAGATAACGTGTCAGTGAAGACGATCAATCCGTGGGCGTGAATTTTGTATCTCCATCTCCGCCTTCTTCTGTGACATCATGTGAGAGGTTTTTCGTTGCTACACTGTTTTTGGATTGAAGGAATAGAACACTTTCTTCACTCAATGAAATCGCTTATGGGTTTACCTATGGCGACATGCAGACGGACTGCATAAACTATTCAGATAATGATCATTAATTTTTAATGCTAGACCATTTTCGGTTTGATACTGATAATGTGGATTGTGATCATCGAAAAATAAAAAATCATCTTTATTATTTAGCGTTTGTCGGTTTTAGCTTAACAAATGTGTGTATGTGTGTGCGTGTGCGTGTGCGTGTGCGTGTACGTGTACGCGTACGTGTGCGTGTACGTGTGCGTGTGCGTGTGTGCATGTGTGTCAAACTCGAGTACGTGCGTGCGAATATGCCCATATCTGAGCCTATGCGTGCTCCTGGGCCTACGAATCCAACACAACAAGCAAGCCAGACTGCAGCTACCTGTAGAGCAGCTGGAACACGAGAGCGAGGCGGCGCGGCATCACTTGGCTCAGCTGGGAGAAGTCGGTGACCGCTGGCAGCCCACACGCCCGGCGCCACGAGGTGTACCCTTGCAGCCCGTGATCACGCCCTCGCTGGTGGGCGTGGAAAGGGGGGGGGGGGAAGGAAAGGGGTATGTGAATCTCCAAAGGGTAAATAATAGATAGTAACCGATGGGTTCTAAAATTACTTAGGAAGGACAAGAAGAGGAGGAGGAGGAACAGATGATGGTGGGGAGGAAGAAGAAGGAGAAGGAGGAGGAGGAAGAGAAAGCGGTGGCAGCAGCGGAGGAGGAGGAAGAGAAAGCGGTGGCAGCAGCGGAGGAGGAGGAGGAGGAGGAGGAGGAGGAGGAGGAGGAGGAGGAAGAGGAGGAGGAGAGGAGGAGGAGGAGGAGGAGGAGGAGGAGGAGGAGGAGGAGGACGGCCACCACCATGAGCAGGAGCAAGAGGAATAGAAGTAGAAGAGGAAGAAGAAGAAAAAGAAGAGGAGGAGGAGTGGTGAAGAAGAACAAGACCAAGAAAAAGGAGGGGGAGGGGGAGGCGGGTAAGTAGAAAAAGGAAAAGGAGGGTCCGAAGAAGAAGAAGACAAAAAACAACAACAACAACAACAACAAAAGGAGGACCCAGGAAAGAAGAAGAGAAAAGAACAAAAAGAGAGAGAACCAAAACATTTCTTTTATTTCACTTTACGGAACGGCTTGCTGCCTCCTTCCTCGACAAACGAGGAGCAGCTCACACCCAAACCCCGCGAGGAGAGCATCAAACCTGAACATCGAGCGCGTAGAGGTCGGACCCAACGGGGTGTCCGGGTGAAGCTCCGAAGCTGTTGTGAAGCGTCGGGGTGAAGTAGTGGTCGACAGGGTCTGCCGGGGACTCTGTCAGGCCCTTGAGGAATGAGGACGATGCGCGCTCCTCGGAGGATCTGCCCCTTGTAAAGTATTCGATCAGGTTCATGTAGCTGATCGGCCCAACTTTGAAGGATTCCGTGATCATGGAGTGGACGAACCTTTTGGGATTCGGGGACGAGTTCGTTGGTAAAGATGAACGGTAAATGATGAATAAAGCATGTGCGAATAAACACTTTAAGAGAGAGATTAAAAAGGAAGAGACAGAATGCACTCAAGACGTTGGTGGATAAGTGATACAGAAAGAGCCACCGTAACTCGAGACGCTTTCGTGCACTGAATAAGCCATCCCTGTATCCGTGTGGCTTCGTCGGACATACCTGAAAGCCGCGGCTCCGAAGGCGTTAGCAACAGTGGCGTCGATCTCGGGCGAATAACTGCCGTAGTAACCCGAGTTCATGGGATAAAGCTGTAACTCCTGCGCGTATTGACCCAACACCAGGGGCAGGTACTCTCCATAAGTCACGTGTTGGATCATTGCCACAACCAGGCGCCTCGCTTCCTGTCGCGCAGTGGGAATCTTATTCTCTGAATTTTCACAGCGAGTAGTTTCCATATTTGAAGAGGGAATTGCGAGATGTACGCTTAAATATTTTCAAGAATATAGACACATATTAAAGATAACAGTTCTCTCCTTTGCCCCTGTAATAGAAAAAAAAAAGTTTATGAGAAAGAACGTCTTTGAATGATACCTGGAAAAGGGTGTCGTCCTCCCAGTGCGGGTTGAGGACAGACAGTTGTCTTGCCAGATTATTATGGATCCTTAACCAAAGCTGATGCATTGCCCCGAGTGCTGGAGTCACAAGGATTGAGGAATTTCCTGTTGAGAGAGGGGGAGGGTCGTTAGTTGTGGTTATTAGTGATGGTTTCCCCTTACATTTCAAAGGTATTCATTCCAGGACCTCGTTTGTAACTTTCTCCTCTGTATCTCTTTAGCTTTCTCACTTGATATCAATCCCAGTCTTTCTCTTCCTTCCCCTGACCCTTACTTTCCCATTGTCTTTTCCCTTTCCGTTTCCTCTGTTCCTTTTTCTTCTCTATCCCCTCCCGCAACTCTCCCTCTCCGCCACTTCTCTCTCTTTCGCCAAGCCTAAACACTCATTACCTCTAGACTTCGTTAATTCTTCTACTTGACGCTTCCCCACCAGGACTTCTCCTCCACGGAAGGTCCTTCTCTCCTGGGCTTCGACGTTAGAGGAACCATAGATTCCCGAAGCATCGAGGTAGTGTGTTGCAGCGTTGGTTTGCTCTCGATGGCCTGCATGGAAGGGGACAGATGGTTTCCTTAGTCTCTCTCTCTCTCTCTCTCTGTGCGCCTCTCTCTCTCTCTCTGTGTGTGCGCGCACGTGTGTATGTGTATGTGTGTGTGTGTGTCAGTCATTTGGATACTAAATTTGTGTGGTTTTCAGGTAATGTCCGAAACACTTTTAACAACAAAGCGGCCGTTTTATCTACCAAAAAGATAATGTCACAATACCACGAGCTTCCACGCTTCATCCCACTACCAACCACGCAGATATCTCCCATAGGACCCCTTACCTGTCGAACACGTCAGCTGACTGGCCTGCGAGCGCACGAAAGGTAAACAAGTCTTGTTGACGTAACGAAAAAGAGGGTCGTCGCTGACGTCTATAGGCTGACAGTCGTCCTCGGGGCTTGCAGGGGGAGGGGGCTTCATCTGGTCCAAGCAACACGGCCCTGAGGGAGGAATCTACTATAAGATATGCGAAAGAGATAAGGGAGGTAAAGAATACGGTGTGCTACGATGGTATGATACTTAAGCTATGATAGGCTATTTATTAAAACCTTTCACGTATGCTAGATATGGTTTAACAGTGAAGGATAATACTGATACTGATAACGGACAACATTTGGTCTCTATAATTTTACAGGGTTTTCATACACAATTTGGTAAAAGAAATAAACCAGGTCCTTTGATTTAAAAAATGTCTTGTTGGAAATGCCAACAAGAAAGGAGAATAGAACAATTTACAGAAACAACCAAAAATATTTTCAAATCTACTTCCAGACCAAAAATGGGCCACGAAACTCACGAGAGAAGAAACGAGAAGGCTATTTACATCTAACGTCTAAGTGACAATCTTGCTTACCCTCCGGACTGAGTTACTTCCGAGGTGTAAGTGACAGGGCCTTGCTTACCTCCAGACTGCGAGTCGGGCGTGAGACTCATGTCCTCCGCGATGAGTTGAGTCCACGCGGAGACGAGCATGGAAAGCGAGGGCGAGGGTGAGCCGCCGTGCGCCCCGGGTCCTACAGCCTGGAGGAAGGAGCTCACTCGACGAGGAGAGGGAAGACGTCCTTCTTGAGATCCTCCTCCGCGCATGGTACTGTTGCCTGGGCAAAGGAAGGGGAAATGAGGGAATGAATAAAGAAGAAGATGTGAGTGAGGGTGGAAAATAAAGTGGATGATGTGCGGTTGGTGTTGATGTTGACTCTTGTAGGATTTTGCGTTGTATGTAGGAGTAGCTTGTGAGTGATTTATCTATATATGGTAAAAAAAAAATTGCGTAAGAGACATTTTTTTTTAAGGAGTATCGTTTAGTCCATGGTTACAAACTTGTATATCATCACTTAATCCTCCTTTTGATTTATCCCTGATCGTTATCCAAACCCTATCCCACATCCCGCCTTGACACTAACCGTCCTCGTACTCCGGCCGAAGGAACCTGCGGTAGTTAGTGCCACTTTTCCCTCTCGAAGGCAGCAGGAGATTGTTGCAAGAGCCATCGAAACTACGGTACTTGTGCGAGGCTGCGGAGCACGAGGGGTCCATCTTGGTGAAGCAGTTGCGAGGAGGACTGTCTGTGCAGAGGCTCTTCTGAGAAAAGGACTTTTCTTGATCCTCCTTGGGGGTCAGGAGCCTGGAGAAGGAGAAAAGGACGAGAGGAGAGGGAGAAATTAAGGAAATTTAGTGAGTTCAAAATCTTGGAATATTAAAGGAAAAAAAGGTGTCTTCTGGGTGGAATTTCTCAAAAGTCTCTTCGAAAACATTAAAGTCTATACCTATCTGAAAGCTTTATTATAGGATATTTCATAAGATGAATCACTCGTTTTCAGTCATGGACTTACATGAGCGTCTTTTTGGTGATGAGATCTTTCGGGATGTCAATCAGGCTGTTATCTTCACAGGTAGAAGAAGTTCGCACCTTAGGTTCTGCGAGCAAAGCAACGGCAAAGTTGTGGTCACAGGGAAGTTCAAGCTGTGACTTCACGTGAAGTAAAACACCACGGGACTCGTGAACTATACTATCAACAAAAAATAATCAAAGTAGTTTGTAAAGAAAGATGAGAAATTGTTTTTTTTACGGTTACTCACTTTCTTCGTCCTGGAGTTTGATATGTTTAGTGTCTGGGAGAGAACCACTTGCGGGCGATCCCTTGAGTGCTGAGTCCTTCGCTGGCTTTGAATCTGCTGGTTCTGCATGCGCCGGTTTAACATGGGCTCCAGTACACTTGTGTCTATTTCCACTTGGCTCGACTTTAAGCTTCCCACTAACATCCGGTTTAAAATCACTTGGCTTCGCGTTCCCCTGTCTCAAACTTGCTAGTCCAACATCTGCCGGAGCAAAATAGGTTGGTTCCCCTGCTGCCGGTGCGATATTTACCGGCCAGACCCCACCATCTGCCCCATATTCCAAGGGCCAGCCAACTATGTCAGCGCCAGTGAGTTGAGGATCGAACGACCAGCCCAATGTAGGATTATTGTCGAAGGTGGGAAATGAGTTTACAGGTTCCGATGTCCCGTGCGGCCTGACCCTCCGCGCCGTGGGTCAGCGCCATCGCCACCAAAAGCCTGTAATGACAGTGAAATATACTGAACAAATATGTCTTAATGATATGCCCTAATGCAATGTCTTAATGATATATATACTGAACATATGATAGGCCTTAATGATATGCCTTAATGAAATGTCTTAAAGATATATGTACTGAACATATGATGTGTCTTAATGATATGCCTTAATGAAATGTCTTAATGACATATATACTGAACATATGATATGTCTTAATGATATATATGCTGAACATATATGTCTTAATGATATGTCTATCGATCTTTTTTTCCTGTCCGTTTCGTATATGTCTTGACCTCTTCTAGACTATAGGCCTTCCTCAATACCGTATGTCTTATCTGATCAAATACAAGATCTTAACGTCCGTAATTGTGATACTGGCATGCTTACTCACCAAAGCGCCTTTATGAATCTATTCTTTCAAAACCTGACCTTTCAAAATCTTTAGTACGTTGTATCTTCCGCTTATCAGTTCATCTATATATTTGCATATGTGTGCCTATGTAGAAGCGTTTGAATAGATAATTAGATAGGGAGATAGAGAGAGAGATTAATCTGTCTGCCGGAGGTTCAAAAGATGAATCAACTTTTGAGAAACATTATTGTAAACGCTGGAGTAAAACTTCTCAGACGAAATTGAAGTGGGAAAAAAAAAATTGTAGCAGTTTATGTTATTTATTCCAGGACTCGATGTTCTCTCCTGTTCTTTCACAATATTTGTCATTATTGGACCATTCGTGTTCTTTTATATTATTATTATTATTATTTAATAATTAAGTTCATTATAGCATATACTTTCAACCTCAATAGCCGTATTTGATGGCGATATTAATGAAGGTAACCAAAATATAAATTACTATGTAATTCTGACATTTCCCTCTCTTTTTTCCAAAACTGGAATCCAAATTCGGACTGATAATTGGTATAATGAAAACAGTTCTTGTGTTTGTGTAACGGCTTGCACTTTTTTAACGTTATCTTCAAACTATTTTTTTCATGTCTAAATCCCGTGAGAAAAATATAAAGGAAATTATATAGGAAATTATTATATAAAGCATTCACCGTATATAAAGATAAACATGCTTTTATGTGTGTGTTTTTGTTTTTCGTTAAATTCCATAAGAATTCTCTTCAGACAAAATATATGGTGCCGGCGCTATTTCACTATTCATCAGTAGATAACAATAATAAAAAAAATCTCTAGAAGCCATTCCTTACTACAGATTCCACCATATATTAACAAGACTTCGCACGCAATGTAATATCCTCGCTATATTTTCCACGGTTATTGAATCCTATTTTAATTAATTTTTAAAATCAAAGGACCTGGTTTATTTATTTTACCAAATTGTGTATGAAAACCCTGTAAAATTATGTAGACCAAATGTTGTTCGGTATCAGTATCAGTATTATCCTTCACTGTTAAACCATATCTAGCATACGTGAAAGGTTTGCATCAACAGCCTACCATACCATAAGTATCATACCATCGTAGCACACCGTATTCCTTACCTCCCTTATCTCTTTCGCATATCTTATAGTAGATTCCTCCCTCAGGGCCGTGTTGCTTGGACCAGACATGATACAGTATACATCATACAACTTTACCCTGAATTCTATCCATCGTCGCATAGTTCTCAGACATTCGACGTCCTCGTCATGCACAATATTTTCATCCATTCACCATACATCGCTTAATCTAGCCCTTCGACTCACAATACTTCTACCAGTCACTATACTCCCTCACTCACTCGTCATACCTCCACCGCCCTTCACTATACATCCTCACTACCTTGCATGTTCACTCTATATATTCCTCAGACACAATATTCCCACCATATACCCTCCTTCGTCACAATACCTTTACATATATCCTCGTTTAACGTTAGAGTCAGAAGACATTCACACTATTCCCCACCATAGTTTTACTGCTCATTGGAAATTACTCACCATAACTCTTTAACCACTCACCATAATCCTACCATCACTCACCATAACATTACTGCCACAATAACTAGCTCACTATACATCCTCCTCAACTCACCATACCATCGCCATCGTCACCATTTACGAACTGACCATGAAATTCTCACGCCACTACGCATGGTCCCGCGTTGTCTTTGAGCCGTTTTGACGCCCTGTTGCAAAATGACACGTCTGGAACTCACACGTGTTGCAAAGTCTTTTCTTGTTTTAAGACTGTTTGGAGAAAGAGAGAGAGAGAAAAAGAGAGAGAGAGGGAGAGGGGGAGGGGGTGGTAGGGAAGTGGTAGCGAGGGGTA
>NC_061834.1:819879-824879 GCF_019202785.1 Penaeus chinensis | reverse complement strand
GGAGGAGGAGGAGGGGGGGAGGGGGAGGGAGGGGGAGGGGAGGAAGGGGAGGGCGGAAGAGTTGGAGGAGGAGTTGGAGGAGGAGGAGGAGGAGGAGGAGAGGAGAGGAGGAGGAGGAGGAGGCGAGGAGGAGGAGGAGGAGGAGGCGGAGGAGGAGAGGAGGAGAGGAGGAAGGAGGAGGAGGGGGGGGAGGGGGAGGGGAGGGGGAGGGGAGGAAGGGGAGGGGGAGGAAGAGTTGGAGGCGGAGTTGGAGGAGGAGGAGGAGGAGGAGGAGGAGGAGGAGGAGGAGGAGGAGGAGGAGGAGGAGGAGGAAGAGGAGGAGGAGGAGGAGGAGGAGGAGAACAATAAGAACAATAAGAACAAGAACAAGAACAAGAGGAGGAGGAGGAGAGGGAGAGTTGGAAGGAGAAAGAAAAAGAATGTGATTTCATACCACCAAAGGATTTGAAGCAAAGTTCACATGGATATTTCATCTCAGAAGCAGCTCTGTGGATTCTCTTGATGTGGTCCAAATACGATGCACGCACAGAGAAAGACATGCCGCACACACAGTTGAAGCGTGGATTATCTGAATGTACTGCTTTGTGGGCTTTTAGGGCGCTGGAAATATTGCATTTGATGAGGTTTGAGTATGAAATAGTACTATGGATTATACAGAAAGAAAATAAACTGTTCCGTCTACTTTTGCTTGAAATTTGGTATTACATTTTTCTGATTCCTTTAAATAAGGGAAGCAAAGAAAACCAATACCAAAGGTAAATCACACAAAAAAATAAATAAATAAATAAGACGGCGACTCACAATTTGAAAATGAAGGCCTTCCCGCAGATTTTGCAGAAATTCTTCCGTTCCTTGATGTGCTTGGCTAGGATGTGCCTCCTTCTCGCTTCCCTTGTGGAGAGCTTCATCCCACACAGCTCACACAAGAAAAGCTTGGCTGCAAGTGAGGAATTGATAGATATGTCAATTTTTTTTTTTTTCTTCCTGATGCATCATTGAGAATATATGCAAAAGGGAAATTATTCAGGGGGAAAAGATGAGAAACAGTAAGAAAAAAAAGGAAGGAGACAAAAATGCAAATGCATAACACATCAAACACATATGTAAAGAAAACAAATCTTCCTTGATTTAGTGAGAAAGTAATAATAACAAATGGTAAAACACTCTACTGTGTCGATACTAATGTAGAAAAATCCACAATACACAAACAAGATTTACTGAAAAACGAGACAACAGTTTCAAAATCCTTTCAGAACTGTCTCATTTCAATAAATCTTAGTTGCTCATTTTTTTTACCAAAGAGTTATAATGAATTAGAACTAACCTTTACTGGCAGGCAGAGACTCATAAGAGACAAATTTGACCTTTGAGACTCCTTTTGTGGATCTAGATGGCGTTACTGATGTTTTACCAAGATCGGAGGACTTGCCCTGGGCGGGTGGCGGCTCCCTGGAAGACAGGAACAGTCAAGACATAATTTTTGATTCTTAAGAGATGAGCCAACTCATCGTAAGCAAAATGTGTTAAGCAAAATGTGTTAAGCTTTTAGGTATCAATTTCTCTCGCTCTCTTTCTCCCTCCTCCCTCCCTCCCTCCCTCCCTCCCTCCCTCCCTCCCTCCCTCCCTCCCTCCCTCCCTCCCTCCCTCCCTCCCTCCCTCCCTCCCTCCCTCCCCTCCCTCCCTCCCTCCCTCCCTCCCTCCCTCCCTCCCTCCCCTCCCTCCCTCCCTCCCTCCCTCCCTCCCTCCCTCCCCCCTCTCCCTCCACCCTCCCCCTCCCTGTGCTGTGTGGTGCAGCGGTAGCTGACCTGCGTTCGAATCCCTCGCCGCCAGTGGATGGTAACCCCGGCCATTCCTTGCACACAGGGGATAGTTTAGAAGCAAAATGAAACAGACAGTATGTCACACCAAGAATATCCATTGTTACAAATGGAATCAAAACTAAACTTTTAAACTTTTAAACTCTCTCTCTCCCCCTCCCTCCCTCCCTCTCTCTCTCTCTCTCTCTCTCTCTCTCTCTCTCTCTCTCTCTCTCTCTCTCTCTCTCTCTCTCTCTCTCTCTCTCTCTCTCTCTCCCCCTCCCCTCCCTCCCTCCCTCCCTCTCTCTCCCCCTCCCTCCCTCTCTCTCTCTCTCTCTCCCCCTCCCTCCCCCCTCTCTCTCTCTCCCCCCTCCCTCCCTCTCTCTCTCTCTCTCTATCTTTCCCTCCCTCCCTCCTCTCTCTCTCCCCTCCCTCCCTCTCTCTCTCCCCCTCCCCTACAAACTGTCCCAACTTACTGTGGCAAGTTAATAACAAGATCTGCTTTGTCTTCTTCGAAAACACTGTACTCTTGTCCTTCAGCCACAGCCTCCACGTCATATCTCTCTCCGCAATACGCTTCCTCACACTGTTCGTCCTCTGACTCGCCTTTCATGAGGGCCAGCCAGCGAGTGGGCGAGTGTGAGTGGGGACTCGTCTCACCCACCAGGTACTCATCCAGGTAAATGATGTCTTCCCTCTCAAGGCTTCCCATGCAGCTGATTAGGTCATCTAGGTTAGTCCAGACTCTGCAAGATATCAATTATGAATTGCACGAACAGGTACGTCTACATATGTACACACACGTATAAATAAAGACAAAGAGACATGTATGTGTATATATGTGTGTGTGGTATACTTTTCTTTGTTTTTTATTTATTTATATTTTTATTTTTACTTATATTAATATTATATATAATATATTTATTTTTAATATAATATATATGCAACACAAAACACACACAACACCACACACACACACACACACACACACACACAACCTATATATAATATATTATATATATATATATATATATATAATATATTATATAATAATATACATATATACATACTATTATATATTTTATATTTTATTATATTATATATATATATTATATATATTATAATATATATGTAAACACAAATGTAATTATATATTTTATATATAAATATATTTTTATAATATATATATATAATATATATATATATATGATATATTATATATTATATATATATTATATATATATACATATATTATATATATATATATATATTTAAAAATTAATATTATATATGAAATATAATTTTGTGTATGTATATGTTTATTTTTTTTATTTATATATACACACATTAGTATACATACATATATATATATTATATTATATATATATATATTATTATATTATATGTATTATTAATAAATCATTATTTATATATTATATATTTATATATTTATACAATATTATCTATAAATATATATATATATATATTATATATTATATATATATATATATATATAACTTATTATTATAATATATATATATATATATATTTTTACACACACCACACACATTTATGTTTGTATATTACATATAAAATATTATATTATATACATATATATAAATATTTAAATATATTTTAATATATTATATATATATATTTATATATATATGTATTACATTTTGTATTATGTATATAAATCAATATACTGCAATATATTAATAATTATATAAATTATATATATAACATATATATCATATATACCCATTATATTACTAAATAATTAAATAAAAGATATATATGTATATATATATTGTTTTGTATTTATATATATATATATATTTATATTATTTATATATATATGTATTATTGTATATGTATTATATCACTAATGCATATATTTTAAAAATTTATATAAATAATATATATTTATAAATATTATATTATTTATCAATTTTTTACATTTTTAAATTTATATATATATATTATTTTATATATGTATTATATAAGTTTATATATTATATATAGATATATAGATAGATAGAAAAGATAATAGTATAGATATATATTTTTGTGTGTTCGTGGTTGTGGTGTTGGTGAAATATATAACATTATATATTACACTTATATATATATATATTATATATATAATATTATATAATAATATTTATTATAATATATATATATATATCACATATATTACATATATAATATATTTATATTATATATATATATATATATAAAATTATATATTTTTATATTTTTGCATACTATTGTATATATATGTCTTATATACTATATAATATATACATATATTTTTAATATATAATATTTATTTATATATATATATATATGTTTTGTAGGTGCTTGTGTGTGGTGTGTGTATTTTTATGTATATATATTTATATGTTATGTATATTGTTTGTTGTGTGTGTTTTTTATATTTTTATGTTATTTATTTCTATGTATATATATGTATTGTATACATAATTATATACATATTTGAATAAACATAAATATTTGTGTATAAATATATTTTGTAAATATATATTCATAAATATATGTAAATTATATGATACATAAATACATGCTTTCATAATTTCATATATAAAATTAATATTACATATGCCCTTCATTTAAAAACAAAATTTTTATTCTAGTCATATAGCTGTATTGTCAAACTGATCTTTTGGTGTTTCTAACATACCTCGTTCCATCTCCAACAGTGTTCATGTCGGTATTTCTGAAAAAAGGGAGAAATGTCTGAATTTGTAAAAAGCTGTAACCATAGTCCCCTGAAATAAAATACATGAATAGAGAAGTAAGAACAAAAAGTGAGAGAGAGAGGGAGAGAGAGAGAGAGAGGGAGGGAGAAAGGAGAGAGAGAGAGGAGAGAGAGGAGAGGGAAGAGGAGGGGAGAGAGAGAGGAGGAGAGTGAGAGAGAGAGAGTGAGGGGCGAGAGGAGGATGATTTAGAGAGAGATTTGGGTGGGAGATGTAGAGAGAGGATGGAGAGAGAGAGAGAGAGGAGAAGAGATGGGGAGAGGGAGAGAGAAGGAGAGGAGTGAGAGAGTCGTGAGAGGAAAGAGTGGAAGAGTGAAGAGTGAATGAGTGAAAGGAGTGAGAGAGGGAGGGAGAGAGGGAGGGAGAGAGGGAGGAGAGAGGAGGGAAGAGGGAGGGAGGAGAGGGGTGAGAGAGGGAGGGAGAA
>NC_061834.1:804879-807379 GCF_019202785.1 Penaeus chinensis | reverse complement strand
GTAACTTATCTGCAGCTGACAAACACATTAATATCTTTGATAATAAAAGCCCATAAAATTGCCAACTAATATCTTATGGTTACCTGCAACTGTCACTGTTTACATACAAATGCTGCTGTGACATCATCTTGCCCGTTCACCCTTTTCATTGATTTACAAAAATATTTTACGTTATCTCATTTTGCTGTTATAAATGTTTATATAACATTATAGTAATTATAATGTTTATAATAAAAATACCACCATCTATATTTATAGCACTAGTAAAACATATGTTTTTCCTGCCAATTCAAGGAAAGTTGAAATTAGGGAAAGGTCACAAGATCTACCAATTGTCTCCTTTGTGGCTAAGCAATAGCCATTTGTGTACAGAGACATTTCACAAAAATATAAAAAATCAGCACAGCATTTTCCCCATTATTTATTCATTTTCCTGGGTGGCAATGAGTTAATACTAGGAAGGGATAAATGTGCTGTAAAAAAAATAAAAATATCCTGTAGCATAACTACATTTCCCTACCCTAAAATGTACATCAAAGCTCAGGTAAGGAAATATCCAGAATGCGAGTAGGGAAATGCCAGTCACACAGATTCACACACCGTGAAATGTCCACCACATCAAAAACACATGAAGGGAAATGCCCTTCAAGTAAAAATATCTGAAGGGGAAAAGTCCAGTTGGTGAAAAAGAGGTTGTTTTTCAGAATACCTTTGCATAACCGATTAAGATGATTTTGGTGTCAATGGATTCCTCACACTCTCTATGATCCAAATATATTGATATTATGCCACAGAATCCCCCCCCCCCCCCCCACCACATGTGGGAGAGCTTTGTTTATTGCATAGAGATTAATTTTACATGTTTTGTATCTTTTTGTTTTAGAATTTTCTCCAAGGACCTCCAAAGTCTGTTGGACAGGAAGGAGGATGCTAACACAGAAACTGAAATATTGTGATGGAAATTAATAGCAGATTTATTCAAATCATACCATAGTGTTGAATGAAATTACTTCACAGTGACTGTTTTTAAATCAATGCTGAGTATGTTTCAGGGATTTATTACATACATTATCTTGAGAGAAAGATTATATATGATCATCATGTATTTTAGTAAATGAATAAGAGCACAATTGTTTGAAAATTAGGTTATCAATGTGAACAAAGGCTCAAACT
The DNA here is from genome assembly GCF_019202785.1 of Penaeus chinensis. Taxonomy (NCBI): domain Eukaryota; kingdom Metazoa; phylum Arthropoda; class Malacostraca; order Decapoda; family Penaeidae; genus Penaeus; species Penaeus chinensis. The sequence goes on along the minus strand of NC_061834.1, from coordinate 806,206 downwards.
TAAAATTCAACCAAATTAACATTATGTATATGTATCCCCAGCAAGACTTATATGAATATTGTTTTGTGGGTATAAAACACTTTAAGGAAAGAATTGATTTGCTATATTAAGTGGTATGTAGTGATTTCTATAGATCTGATCTTTTTCCTCCACTTCTCATGTATAATTACATTACAAAAATGTTTTTTTCATTAAGTATTTACTTTTCATTCACATAATATCTTAAACCTCTAAGATATTTGATTAGTTTTTATGTTTTAGCTGTATTTCTGAGAGACTTCCCATCAGCTGATTGTGATGTAGTATGACTGATATTGACTGTTTATATATATATATGTCTGTTTATTCATATATTTTTTTTGTTTTACTTTCACAGCTGTTCTACTCTTTCTTTAAATCCCTCATTGGGAAGGATGTAGTGGTAGAACTAAAGAATGACCTCAGGTATGTATTTGTCTGTGTTCTTATGAATATAAATTTTCAGAGGTGTTTTTAGTTAAAAGGTTGCTTGTGATAAGACTTAACCAAAATGATATGATATTGATTGATATTAGATAGAGATATGAATAATTTGAAGAATGATTTTGCTGTAGAGATCTATTTAATTTTTGATATTGCAGTATCTGTGGGACTCTGCATTCAGTAGACCAGTATCTAAACATCAAACTCACAGACATCAACGTCACAGATACTGAGAAATACCCACACATGGTAAGTGAACACTGATAATCTTTTTTGTGATTTGTCTTTATTTCTTTTTATTAATATCCTTAGTGTCTTAATTCTCTGTTTCTTTCAGTGTTTCATATCCGTTTCAGTTAATTTTTGATAATCTGGGAGGACTTGTGTCCATTTGTGGACATGATTTGAAGATAGATTTGAATCTCATTTACTGTTGGAGTCAGTTTCCTGAAATCATCAGGTTTAAGTTTAAATAAAAGTACCTTCTCCTGGGTAATCTGTAGTTGCACTGTCCACTGTAGTTTGTGAATTTTGTTTACCCTTAGATGGCCAATTAGTAGACCTGTCTGACCTTACCTGATGATTATATGAATTATAGAAATGATAATTGTCCAGAATAGGACACAGAATGGTGAGAGTGAGACCTGTGTGCTAAAATTGCAAAAAATTAAAAACCTGGTAGTCTTCAGTAGGTCAGCAAGCGAGGGCACACTGCTCTTCTTTGTAATGCCAGTTCCTTCATCCGCATATCTCAAAATCTATGGAGCTGTTGCTAGTTAGATTACTTGTATATTTGGGGAAAAGCTGAGCTTATCATTGGAAATGGATGACCACCCTCAGCATTCCCTGTATGTGAAGTATTGAA
>NC_061834.1:789879-794879 GCF_019202785.1 Penaeus chinensis | reverse complement strand
TCCCTCCCGTCCCTCGTCTCCCTCTCCTCCTCTTTCTCAAACCTTCTTCACCTCCCTTTCTCATCATCTCCCTGCCTCTCTCCTCATCTCTTTCTACAAACAAAAAACAAAATATCACAAAAAAAAAAAATAAAATAAAAATACTAAGATAACTGATTTTCCGTTTTATTTATCTCTTTTTTTTTTTCTTTTCTTTTTTTTGTACATCAGTTTCACCTCCGGCCGACGCACGCGCCTTTTCGAATTCCTGGAAGCGTGACGTCACAACGGTAGCCAATTAAAAGCTCTTTCTCAACCTGGTCTTCACCTGCATTTAGTATTTCCGGTTTTCGTTGTGGATTATTCTTATTCTTAGTCATTTATTTTTTGGGGTGAGAGTGAGGTGAGAGCGGTGTAATGAGTGTTGGTATTTTATGGTAATGAAAGAGAGTTGATTGTATATTTTTGATCTAAGGTTATTTTTAATGCTTGGTGTCACAAGGATGGCCTTTATGTTTATTATAAAGTTTTGTGATACAGTGGACAGTGAACGTAATGCAAAAGCGGCAATAATGGTAATGTCGACAAACGCATGGAAGCAGGTCATAGTGAAAAGTTATAAATGATTTCTTTTCCCAATGCCAATTTAAGAATTCACTAATGTTAACCTCTCTTTCTCTCTCTCTCTCTCTCTCTCTCTCTCTCTCTCTCTCTCTCTCTCTCTCTCTCTCTCTCTCTCTCTCTCTCTCCCTCTCTCTCTCTATCTCCCTCCCTCCCTCCCTCATCTCCCCCTCCCCTCCCCTCCTCTCCCCCCTTCCCTCCCTCCACTCCCTCCCTCCCTCCTCTCCCTCTCCCTACCACTCCCTCCCTCCCTCCCTCCCTCCCTCCCTCCCTCCCTCCCTCCTCTCATTCCCCTCTCCCTCCACTCCCTCCCTCCCTCCCTCCCCCCCCCCCCTTCCCTCCTTCCCTCCCTCCCCCCCCCCCCCCTTCCCTCCTTCCCTACGACTCCTTCCCGCGCGTTAATATCACCGAGGTAACCAATTAGCAGGAAAAAGAGGAGATTATCCATCCGGGTCTCGCTGGCGGTACCTGATCCCTGTGAAGATAAAGGCCTCACAGGAATCTCGTAATTGGCGGGAAATCTAACGCACAATCTATGCGACATCTTGTAAGGCGCCTTTACACAGTAAGGAAAAGGAGAGAGGGAGACATGGAGGGGCTGAGGGAGGGAGGGAGGGAAGGAGGGAGGGAGGGAGGGTGGGTGGGTGGGTGGAAGGGTGAGAGGGGGGATGGGAGGGAGGGAAGAAGGGAGACAGAGAGAAAGAGAGAGCGACAGAGAAATATGGAGAGAGAGAGAGAGAGAGAGAGAGAGAGAGAGAGAGAGAGAGAGAGAGAGAGAGAGAGAGAGAGAGAGAAAGAAAGAGAGAGAGACAGAAAGACAGAGAGACAGAGCGACAGAGAAACAGATACGGAGAGGGAGAAGGAGAAAGGGAGAGCGAGAGAGCGAGAATGACAAATAATGAGAAGCAGATAGAAAAAAAAGGAAGGTCGACATTTTATATACCTTTTACGATGAGTTTGAGCCTTTGATATTTAGAACAAGATTTCTGTTTATATTTTTTCTCTTTTTTTCCTTATCAATGCTTAGTGAGACGTGATACTAGAATTGATATCAGTTATTATCATCAAAGGTCGTGATTCGGAATTTATTTCCGTAATAAACTGTGACGTAAATTAGAACACAAGCATATATAAGCCTCCGGGCTAGTACAGTGGTAACGTGTCGGCCTCTCATCCGAGGGGTCGGCGGTTCGCGCCCCGCCCAGGCACGAGAAGTTGCAATTGTCGCCTGGAGGTTACTGCTGTGACTGGGCACCACGGCGGGTAAGGACTACGAGACGAGTCAGCACCAGCTGACACACGTTAGCGAGTCGGCATTAGTCGACACAGGCCGGGCTCCCCTCATTGGCATAGCCCGGGCGAAGCTCAGCTTCGCATATCGGACTTATCCTTAGCATATATAGACTTTTGGTAATTTAAGAATAATTCGATCATATACCTACTACTACTACTCTCTCTCTCTCTCTCTCTCTCTCTCTCTCTCTCTCTCTCTCTCTCTCTCTCTCTCTCTCTCTCTCTCTCTCTCTCTCTCTGTGTGTGTGTGTGTGTGTGTGTGTGTGTGTGTGTGCGTGCGTGCGTGCGTGTGTGTGTGATATATATATCAAATATAAGTATGTATAAGTATACATATGTATACACACACACACACACACACACACACACACACACACACACACACACGTGTCTGTGTGTGTTTCTCTCTCTCTCTCTCTCTCTCTCTCTCTCTCTCTCTCTCTCTCTCTCTCTCTCTCTCTCTCTCTCTCTCTGTGTGTGTGTGTGTGCGTGTGATATATATCATATATAAGTATGTATAAGTATACATATGTACACACACACACACACACACACACACACACACACACACACACACACACACACACACACACACACACATACATACACACACACGTGTGTGTGAGTGTATAAATGTATATGTATATATATATACATATATATAAATAAGTAAATGTATATATATATATATATATATATATATATATATATGTAAATCAATCTAGTTATCTACCTACACACATGCATGTACATGAAAGATAAAGAAATAGAAAAAAACGGGTCAAGTTTCAGGCAAATAATGTTTTTGTGCCAGCGATAATTATCATAATTCTCTCGGGCTTTGTAAAGAAAAGATCTCGGCGCAGCAGCCTCACTCCTTCCCTACTGTTTTACTGTGAATTGAAGAGAAACTTTACAATTGGGGCTTCCTTTGTTTGCCAAAATTAGAAAATGTTGCTGGAAAAATAGGAAAGAAAATGTATGACCCAAGATTGGAATAATTTTTTTTGACCCATTGGTCTCTGATTGGCTGTATCTTCGATATTTGAATTATTATTCTTTTTCGTGTAGGAAAAAAAGAAAAAGAAATGAAAGTAAATTGTCGTGACGAATCAGCAGTATTTTTTCTCTTGCGACATTAAGTAGACTTTGCGCGTAAAATAATTTCCTTCTGGGGTAACAGGCTTATTACATAAATATACACACTGACGCTTCGAATTACACATTATAAAATATAAAAAGAAATAGATAACAAGAATTCCTCTCGGTATTTTTTTCTTAAATCACGGAAAAAATAAATACAAAAGAAATCTAATTAGGCGAACAATCATTCCCCGAGAGCCGCTTGCAGTTGCCAAGTCGTGTGTTTATTAGACCCGCCTATGCATAGCTCATAAAACGCGTCAGCGGGAGCTCTCGCCGTGAATCGGTAATGAGAACCGCTTTCAGAACATCAAGATGGTCACAAAGACGATCATTAATTACCACGTTGCGCACCGGACCGGATTTTGAGAAATACTTTGCGCATGATGGATGGTGACGTCGCCGGCCGGCCAGCCAATCACAGCGTCGCGATGGGGCGTCCGGCGGGGGGGGGGGGGAGGATGGGGGCGGGGGTAGGGGGGAAGAGGGGGATGGGGCGTGGGTTGGGAAGAGGGGGAGGGGGAGGGGGGGAAGAGGGAGATAGGGCGGGAGGTGGGGGAGAGGGGGATGTGGTGGGGGGGATAATATAAGGGGAGGGGAGGTAGGGAGGTCCCAGGGAACCACTCAGTAAGGATGATGGTCTTTTTTGTTTCTTTCTCTCTCTCTCTCTCTCTCTCGCTAATCGCTCACATTAAGAATTAAAAGGTGGGGAGTAAAGAAGCTGATGACTTGAGCCACAATCACAGCGTCGCGATGGGGCGTCCAGGGGAATAAAGGGGCAAGGGAGGGGGGGGGGGGGGTCAGGAGCGATGAAGGAGGGGGGGGGGGGAGTTAGCAGGGAGGGCCACTCAGTCAGGATAATAATTCGTTAATCATTCTGTCTATATATCCATAATGATAACAATGATAATGTTAGTAATTATAAGAAAAAGATAATAACAATAACGATATTAATATCAATAACAGTAATGCTGATGATAGTAATAATAATAATAATAATAATGATGATAATAATAATAATGATAAAAAATAATAGTTATAATGATAAGGATATAATAATTTATGATAATAATGATAATGATAGCGATAATGATAATAGCGATAATAATGATAATAATTGTAATAATGATAATAATAGTAATCATGATAATAATAATAATGATAATGATAATAATAATAATAATAATAATAACAATAATGGCAACAATAACAATAAAAATATAAACAACAATAATGATATCGATAACAATAACAGGGATAACGAGCGGCAATCATAATCAATAATTAATGTTATTTTACGCTCGTCGCCTCTTTAAGATTAATTAATGAAAAAAAAAGAGATCTTATTCGCCTCGACTGAGATATGCAAAATAAATATTCCTTTTCTTCTGTGTGAAAGAAAATCATAGGAAGCAAAATAGTAAGGGCAAGGAGAGGGGAAAGATGTAGAATTAGGAGAATTGATGATAATGATGAAGTAGAAAAAAGTAGAAAAAGTTGCATAAACAAAAAAAGAAGAAACAAATGGAAATTTAAAGAAAAAAATAAGAAAATGTAGATTTTGAACAAGAAGAAAATTTTGAAAATTTAAGAAAAAAAAAAATTAAAATGTAGATTTTGAAAACGAATGATAACAATAATAATAATAATAATAAAAAAAAAAGTTTAGGTATAACTCGAGGATAAATAAAAGAGAAAGAAGAAATAGTTGTAGGAAAAGAAAAATGAGAAACAAAAATATAAACAGAAGAAGAAGAAGAAAATAGAAAACAAACATGATAGATCAAAAACATCAATTAGGAAAAGAAAATGTGCAATAATAAAAGTAATGATAATGATGACAACAGCAATATTGATGATAGTAACATTAATAACGATAATGATGATGATGATGATGATGAAAATAATAATAATGATAATGATAATGATAATAATAATAATAATTATAATAATAATGATAATAA
>NC_061834.1:767379-772379 GCF_019202785.1 Penaeus chinensis | reverse complement strand
TGTACATATATATACAATATATATATATATCATTATATTTATTATTGATATTATTATCATCATTATTATAATACTATTTCTATCATTATACTTTCATTAATATATATATGATATCATTAATATTATCATCTTCATTTTTATTATATACACATATATACATACATATATATATATATATATATATATATATATATATATATATATATATAATATACATTCATATATTATGTGCATACATATTTTTTCTAACACTTCAAAATATTTGTCTAAGACCAAGCATGAAAATCCACTCCACATATTACAGGTCACGTGACCACTCCTCGTCATTTCATAGATACGTCATCTGTCACACCTGGAAAGTAAATGATTGAAAATAAAAACATAAAATATGACGTATAGAACCTTAACTCATTTTGCTTGGTCTTTTCATCTCTCGTTTTCCTTCTTTCCTTCGTTCCCGTTCTGTCCACTTATCCTATTCGTTAACTCATTTTTACCTCTTTTTGCCACAATACATTATCATATCGCTACATGACTTTTGTCTAACATATCTATTTGTTTTAACCCTTAACCATTCAGGGAATCCACAAACATCGTATAAACCGAAAATTTTCGCTCCCAAGCATCATCTATCGCTGCATTTTGAACGTGACCTAAGAATCTTTCAGTAAATAAATAAATTACATGACCTAAAAATGACCTAAGAATCTTGTCAGTAAATAGATAAATTACCTCCACAAATGTTGCGATTTCAATAAACTGACACTTCCAGGAAATTGTTTTGGAAAAATATCCCTCAACGCAGTTAACGACAACCAATATTACTTCTTTTGATATCACCTTAAGAAAAGGGAGAGAAAGAGAGAGGGAGAAAGAGAGAGAGATAAAGAGAAAGAGAGGGGGAGAAAGAGAGAGGGAGAAAGAGAGAGGGAGAAAGAGAGAGGGAGAAAGAGAGAAAGAGAAAGAGAGAGGGAGAGAGAGAGGGGGAGAAAGACAGAGAAAGAGAAAGGGAGAGAGGAAGAAAGAGATAAAGGGAGAGTGATAGAGAAAGAAAAGAGAAAGTGAGATAAAGAGAGATGGAGAAAAAGAGAGGAGAGAAAGGCAGAAAGAGAATGGAAAGAGGAGAGGAAGAGGAAGAGGAAGAGGGAGAGAGAGAGAAATAGAGAGAAAGAAAAAATGGAGAAAGAGAAAAAAGAGAGGAAGAGAAAAGAAAGAGAAAAAGAAAAAGAAAGAAAGAGAAAGAGAAAGAAAAAGATAAAAGAAAGAGAAAGAGAGAAAAAGAGAAAGAGAGAAAAAGAGAAAGAGAGAAAAAGAGAGAGAGAGAAAAAGAGAAAGAAAGAAAAAGAGAAAGAGAGAAAAAGAGAAAGAGAGAAAAAGGAGAGAGAGAAAAAGTGAAAGAGAGAAAAAGAGAGAAAGAGAAAAAGAGAAAAAGGAAGACAAAAACAAAGAGAAAGAAAACGAAACAGGAAAGGGGAGGAAGAGGAGGAATTTAAAAAGAGGGATGCAAGATGAATCAAGGAACTGAAGCAAGACTTTTCCTCGCCTGTTGATTACACACCTCGACTTCACACACAAGCCGGGGGGTGAGGTGGGGGGAGAAGGGAGAGAGAGGAAGAGGGAGGGAAGGGGGAGGGGAGATAGAAGAGATGGAGCTGAGAGGGAGGGGCGAAGGAGGGGAGAGAGGGGAGAGAGGGAAGGGAGGCAGAGGAGATGGAACGGAGAGGGGGGGACGAAGGAGGGGAGAGAGAGGGGAGAGCGAGAGACGAAGAAGGGGAGAGCGAGAGGAGAGAGAGGGGAGAGTGATGGACGACGAAGGGAAGAGGGAGGGGACAGATTCCCCAAATGAATGAAAATCTTTATAATGGCGATTTTGGCCGGTTGTTTGCGAGGCATTCCGGCACTTTCTTTCCGTTTATATTCCTGGCTTCAGTTCGTGTTGTAAATTTCAGAGGGGAAATGAGGAGAAATATCCGCAAAGGTACATGAAAATAATGAAAAGAAAAGAATGAGAAAAAGAAAAGAGAAAACAACACAGCACAAGCAAAGGTATAGATTGAAATAATAACACTTGTAGAAAAAAATGCTGCTGACGATCACTATAATGATTCGCCCGGAAGGTTTTCACTTGGCTATCGCGAATTTCACCACGAGTTCTCCTGTTGGGCTGCCACTCGGGAAACAACTCTGTCGGGCACGCGGGAGAGTCCGTCACAACACGAAGGATACACGACCTGGTAACAAACGTAGTTCCTGGCGGTCGGCGGTTAGCAGTCTGCATGTAAGTGTTTCTTCGTCTGCCTCAGCCTACCTGCCGTCACCGTCACCTCACTCGACCTCCTCGCGTCCTGACGGAATGCGTATCCGTATTTCCTTACCCGGTGTTACCAGGTACCTCGGTCATTAGGGATAGGTGGCAATTCGGCGGTTCTCAAGGGCATCGCTTAAGCGGTCACATGAGGTCGCCTCGTAAGCCGCGTGGCGTGTCCGAAGACGACGTGAAGACGCAGGCGGTCACGAGCGGTTGCAGGAGGTGACTGAAGGGGCCCTCACTACGGTATGAGGAGGAGGTGGAGGAGGAGGAGAAGGTGGAGGTGAAGGAAGAGGAGGAGGAGGAGGAGGAGAAGGTGGAGGTGGAGGTGGAGGAAGAGGAGAAGGAGGAGGAGGAGGAGGTGGTGAACGAAAAGGAGGGGGTGTTAGGGAGGGGGGAGGGGGGGAGTTTGGGAACTGAAGGGACAGACTATTTTTCAGAAAAAAAAAAAAAAATACGAGTACGAGGAGCCGGATAAGATTAAAAAGATGAAGAGGTGATAAAAGTAATATGAAATGATGTGATGACAATAAATAAAACGGAAAATGATAAGTCTGCAACACAAAGAACACGTAAGAGTAATAATGATAATTAAGATAATAAGAAAATGCAACAAAATTATAGAAAAAAGAAAGGAGTAAGAGAATGGAAATGAGAAGAAAGATGAATAGGAAAAGAGGAAGAGAGAAAGAGAGGAGGAGGAAAAGGAGGAGGGGGAGGAGGAAGAAGAAGAAGATAAGAAGGATGATGGTGATGGTGAAGAAGAAAAAGAAGAAAAAAAAGTAAAAAAGAAAAAAGAAGGAGGAGAAGGTGAAGGAGAAGGACGAGGAGGAAGAGGAGAAGAAAAGAAGAAGAAAATAATAATAATAATAATAATAAGAAAAAAAGGAGGAGGAGGACAAGGGGAAGAAAGAAGAAGGAGAAGGAAAAGGAGATGAAAAGAAGAATGAAAATGAAAAGAAAATGAGAAAAAGAATGAGAAGGAGAACAAGAACAAGACCAAAAGGAAGAAAGGCAATAATGATAATGCGATTGAAAAGGAGAAAGAGAAGAATAAAAATGAGCATAAGAATGATAAGGAGAAGAAGAATGGGAATGAGAAAAAGGGAGAAGAACGAGAATGAAAGGAAAGAGGCGAATAATGAGAATGAGAATGAGAAAGAGGACTCACATCACTCATCACTCAGCGGCGCATTGTATCAATCACCAGCTGAGACCACCTGCTCGAGGCCACGAGGAAACCATCAATTTCTCGCTGGCAAACAAACCAGGTAACTATCTCCATCACCATTAGAAGCCCCAGGGACAATTTGACACCATCTGCAGAAGGTCAGACGAGCTTGCTAACCCCCCCCCCCCCAAAAAAAAAAAAAAAAAAAGAAAGAAAGAAAAAAAAAAGATTTATACATTATAGTTGGAGTTACGCGCCCGCACACACACACACACACACACACACACACACACACAGACATATATATAATTAGCGACTGTGGGATTATTTCTTTGTTATCCATTATTTGGTGTGTCTGCACAGAAAACTATCGTTAAAAAAATATCCTAAACATTCTGACACAATCAACGAATCGTTTTGAAATATAGTTGTTAACGCTAGGAAACTGTTGGTACTCTTGAACTACTTTTGGTAAATTACGAATTAAGAGTACAAATTCACAGGTATTTTATAATATGGTATAATACTTTGTCACTAATCAATTAGCTCTTTTATACAATTAGCTTTCTTAGCTTGACAATCGCTATAATACGAGAGAAGACACTAACTCGGGTGTCGACGCACGCCTTCCTCACATCACAGACGTTCATATGCTTGCAAGGCATTACTTACGACTGCGACACGATTGCGATTGTGATCTTGAGGCATGCATTTTGACATGGCTGCCCACACGTTTTCAATTAGGTTGAAATCCGGAGATCTGGGTGGAAGTTACAAATGCCGGGATGTTCATAAAACCAATCTTTGACAACACGTCTTTGAATATGAGAGAAGGGATCCGTTTCAGGAAACACCATAGCCCTAACTGTTGAGAAGAAACCCACCTCAAGGATTTCTACATATCTACTTGCAAGTAAATCAGTCAGGGCCGATATCCGTCCCCGCCCCGACAGCACTTGCATCCGCCCGAACAACCCTGCGGTGATTCGACCACTCCTCCTGCTCGCGATCACATTCTCGGGTTCAAATCTGTTAAATGATAACACTGCGTTAGTTATATGAATAGAGATATATGATGAAAATGTTTTAGCGTTCATTTTTATTAAAATGTCTTTCTTCAAAATATCGAGCGAAGGAAAATAAGAGGGGTACTCTCTCTCTTTACCTACCTGGTGTTTTGCTGACGCTAAATATATCTCGCAGCGTTTTCTCGTCGCAGATTATTTTTGCATCCTAGAAGGCCCGTGGTTTGTCGGCAGATTGCAAGGCATATTCCATCCTTTTTCGGAATTGAGATCATCATGTCACAGTGACTCCTCCATAGGAAATCCGGAACAACTATTCGATACATTCTGAATCAGAACGAGACCAATTCGAACCCCAAAATACCAACCCTTCCGTAACATAAGGTCCTATTCGTTATTGAATGTTTCGACACCCTTCCTAACGATAGCTTTCTGTGTAGCTGTACATGCATATCTATGTATGCGTGTGTACATGTGTAAGAGAAGGTACGTGTGC
>NC_061834.1:742755-765255 GCF_019202785.1 Penaeus chinensis | reverse complement strand
AAAAACAAAACATTTTGTATTTCTTTTTGCTTTTCTGATTATATTCTATTTTTTTCACCTTTATATTTTAATGCTCTCCCCTTTCTTCTTTCATTTCATTTCGATTTTTCTATTTATCATCCAAGTTTTGTGCCATCTGTCCCTCTCTTATTCCTTTGATGCCTTGTCTATTATCTACTTACTTTTTTGTTGATTATTTGAGAGAGAGAGACTTATTTTGTCTATCTTCATTTATTAAAAATTTTCTTCTCTTTGATTCTCTTGTCCGCTTTCAATATTCTATATTTCCTTTTCAATATTCTATTATTTCTCTTGTTTTCTATTTTACCCCCAGTCTTTCAGTTCTTGTTCTTTTGCGTTACTACACGTCTACTTTTCTTGCTTAATCTTTCCGTTTTCTTTCTTTTCTTTTCTTTCTCAGCGTGTTTAACCCTTCCCTTTTCTTCCGAAATATCCCCCTCCAGAAAGATGTCTCTGTTCTCTCTATTTCCGTTCTACTGCTCTTGTTTTTTTCTGTTTTCTACTTCTCTTGTTTACCTTCTTATTTTCTTTCCTGCATAAGTCACCATAATTAGTATTCTTTCTCCTTGTATTCAGCATTTTCCCATTTTTATTCCATTTTTTTATCTCATTTTTATCTGCATTTTTCTTCTTTCTATAATATTGTTGTAATGATAATGATAATAATAATAGTTATTATTATCATTTTACCATTATTATCATTATTATTATTATTATTGTAATAATAATAATAATTATTATTATTGTTGTTGTAGTAATAATAATAATAATAAATATTATGATTATCATTATTATTATTGTTTTAATAATAATAATTATTATTATTATGATTATTATTCTTATTATTATTGTTGTAATTATTATTATTATAATTGTAATAATAATAATTATTATTGTTATTATCATTATTATTATTATTATTATTATTATTATTGTTGTAATAATAATAGTAATAATTATTATTATTATTATTATTATTATTATGGTAATAATAATAATAATTATTATTACTAATATTATTGTAATAATAATTATTATTATTTTTATGATTATTATTATTATTATTGTTGTAATGGTAATAATTATCATTATTATTTTGATTACTGTCATTATTATTATTGTAATAATATTAATAATTGTTAATATTATTATTATTATCATTATTATGATTATTATCATCATTATTAGTAGTAGTAGTATTATCATTATTATCATTATTATTAGTATTATTATTGTTACTATTATTATTATTATTATTATCAATACTATTATCATTAATATTATTACCCTTATTATTATAATAATAATAATTATTATTATTATTATAATAAGGGTAATAATATTATTACTACTATTATTAGTAGTAATTATTACTATTACTATTATTATTATTACTATTATTACTACTAATTATTATTATTAATAATAATAATAATAATTATTATTGTTATTACCATCATTATTATTATTATGATATCATCATTGTTTTTCTTATTATTGCTGTTGTTATTATTATTAGTAGTATTAGTATCATTATTCATTTTATTAACATTATTATCATTATTATTGATTTGCTGTAAGAAGACGAAGAAAAAACACGAAAAATAAGGAAAATTTGAAGAGAGCGGAAAACCGACCGAATATAGGAGGAAGGAAAGAGAGAGAATGAGAATGATAAATGCAAAGATAAGAAGCATGAGTGGAAAAGCAATCGAGGAGATGAGAGAAAATAAAAGAATAATAAAAAAAAGTATAGGAACTAAACGAATATAGGATAATGCGGGAGATGAGAGTGACAAAGAAGTGAAACTTAACAGAAAATGATGTAACTTTAGCTGATAATTCTTACATTGTGACAGTTTATTATTATTATTATTATTATTATTATTATTATCATTATTATCAACAATTATTATTATTATCTTATTATCATTATCATCAAATAACAACAAAACAGCTACCGATCGGCCAGCCAGAGCCAGCTTACTGGATTTATCAAACCATGTGGGTCAGCTGCCGCCTTTCCGCATAGCTGCCGACCTGAGTGACCTCTGACCTCGAGAGGGGGACGTTATCTCCGTGGAGAACACTCGTGAACCGCCAAACACGAGCAGGTGTCGAGAAACACCTGTTAACTTTTCCCTAAGAAAGAGGGTTAACCCTGGTCTCGATCCCGGGCCCTGGAACTGGGAGTCAGAGACGATACCGATGCTGCCACAAGGATCTGAACATTTCCAGCAAAATCGGGGCTTATCTATTGCCAATCGGAGAGAGACACACGCCGCCTGCCTCGCCGGAATTAAAAAGGCAAGTTATCCCTTTATTTAATGGCAAGAGAAAACGATAGCGCTTCATTGTGCTTAGAGCAAACGTTTAATTCTTTTGGGGAAACATTTTCGTTGCTTTTATTTCCCGACGCATGGAATTTGCGTTCAGAGAAAACGTTTATATTTTAGGGGGAAACTCTGTCATTCCGCTCTCTTTTCTCCAGTCTCAAATACAGACAATTATAACGTAACGCCTCGCTGTTCGCCCAAAACAATAATAATAATAATAATAGTAGTAATAATAGTAATTATTATTATTACTATTATTATTATTATTATTATTATTATTATTATTATTATTATTGTTATTATTATCATTGTTGTAATAATAATAATAATCATTATTGTTATTATTATTATCATTATTATTATTATTGTTGTTGTAATAATAATAATTATTATCATTATTATTATCATTTGTATTATTATTATTATTGTCATAATAGTTATAATAATAATAATAATAATAATTATTATTATTATTATCATTATTATTATCATTATTATTATTATTATTATTATTATTATTATTATTATTATTATTATTATTATTATTATTATTATTATTATTATTATTATTATTATTATTGTTGTTGTTGTTGTAATAATAATGATAATAATAACAATTATTATTATTATTATTATTATAATTATTATTATGAATATTATTATTATTATTGTTGTAATAATAAGGATAATAATAATTATTATGGTTATCATTTTTATCATTATTGTTTAAATAATAATCATTATTATTATTATGATTATTATTATTATTGTTATAATAATAATTATTATTTTTATTATTATTATTATGATTATTATTATTATTGTAATAATAATAATAATTATTATCATTGTTATTATTATTATTATTATCATTATTATCATTATTATCATTATTATTATTAATATTATCATTATCATTATTATCATCATTATTATTGTTATTATCATTATTATTATTACTTATACCATTACTATTATTACCATTATCATAATAATTATTATTATGATTATCATCATTGTTTTTATTATTATTATTATTATTATTATTATTATTATTATTATTATTATTATTATTACTTTCACCATTGTTTTTATTATTGTTATTATTGTTATTATCATTATTATCAATTATATTATTATTATTATCATTATTATTGATTTGATGTAAGAAAACGAGGAAAAAACACGAAAAATAAAGAAAATTTTAACAGAGCGGAAAACCGAGCGAATAAAGGAGGAAGGATAGAGAGAGAATGAGAATAATAAATTTAAAGATAAGAAGCATGAATGGAAAATCAAACGAGGAGATGAGAGAAAATAAAAGAACAATAGAAAAAAGTATAGGAACTAAACGAATATAGGATAATGCGGGAGATGAGAGTGACAGAAAATGCTGTAACTTTAGATGATAATTCTTACATTGTGAGTTTTTTTTTTTGTTTTTGTTTTTTGCAGTCCAATTTATGTTTATCTTGAATTACATACATCTATACAGATAGGAAAAAAATAATGAATTTGATGTCAGTCATGCCTTCATGTCATTTCACTATAAAGGCTCGCCTAAAACGTTATCTTACCGTGCTGATAACTACAATTTCAGTTCGTTTTATTATCCAGGATGTCGCTTTGCTATAAACTTACTGTTATTTCATGAATTTTAGCTGGAGTTATTACTAAAGCTACGAAGTCGATTGTCTGTGATAGCAAGTCGACAAAATACCCACTGGAGAGCCGCCATTTTGTTTATGACAGAAGTTGACGCAAGTTATCATTATTATTATCATCCCAGCCATATCTATCAAGCTTATCATCAACGCTGCTCTTAGGCTAGAATTACACCGCAATATCACTGTCATTTTCCATATTGAAATTAATGTAATACTAATATATTTATCATTTTCATTCTCCTTATCGCTGTTTTTTTCATTATTTGCACAGGTATGGCATTATCATCTTTTGCATTCTTCACATCATGATCTTCATTATCGTCCTCATTATCGTCAGATGTATATCATTGTTTTATCGTAACAATCGTTATCACCTTCCGCTGCATTATCACCATCATCATTTTCATCCTATTTATTATCATTATCTTTGTATTATTATCCTTAGCATCATTATCTTTGTTATTATCCTTAACATGCCATTGTCGACATCGACTGAAGGTGCCCGTGTACACACACACACACACACACACACACACACACACACACACACACACACACACACATACAGACACACACACACACACACACACACACACACACACACACACACACACACACACACACACACACAAACAGACACACACACACACATACAGACACACACACACACACACACACACACACATACACACATATATATACGATATATATATATATATATATATATATATACCTATATATGTGTGTGTGTGTGTGTTTGTGTGTGTGTGTGTGTGTTTGTGTGTGTGTGTTTGTGTGTGTGTTTGTGTGTGTGTGTGTGTGTGTATTTATATCTAAGAGAAAAGGATATGTGTGCATATGTGTATAAGAATATATATGTATATATTTATGTATGTATGTATGCATATATCTACGCATAAATGTGTGTATAAATGTGTGTGCGTATATATATATATATATATATATATGTATGTATATATATATACACATATGTAAATACATACATATATATTCATGAAGAAATTTGAGTTTCAATGTGTATGTGTGTGTGCATGCGCGAGAGAATCGCCTTCTATGTTGGACTAAATAACAGCTCTCTTGACACAAGAGCAAGTGATCAGCAAAAAGCAAATTCTGAACTCGTAAATCCCACGGATTTAAAGAGAAGCATTTTGCGCGTCTTTAATAGGGAAATAAGGTATAGGAATGAATATATGCAAATGACATAAATAATAAAAAAATAAAGATAAAAAAACATTTTTATGTAACGACATTTTAAGATCACGTGAATTTCTGATACGTTTTCGACACGCATCTAGTACGTGTAAAGGTCCTTCTCTATTCCTATTGATTTGCAATCGAATCCTTTTATTGTGATTGGGCCCTAATTAACCCCTAATAAGCACGTGACTAATCTGTGATAAGAGGTGATAGTCCAAGAAACCAACTTGCTCGTTTTCCATTGTTTGGCGTCATAATAGTGCATTCCAGTGATTATCTTTAAGAAAATACGAAGTCGACGGTCTGTGGGAATCAGGCATAGGCGCCATTTTGTTTCCAAATGGAATATCTCGGTGAGTTGGGAAAGCGACTGAAATTCCTTGGCAGCGAGCGTCGCCAGACAGCGGGGCGCCAAGGAACCACCCGATGTCGGATTCTGAAATTTTCTCCGCTAAGCATCGTTCATTAATTCTTAATGGAAGTCACTTTTCTTTTCTTCTTCTTTTCTTATTCCCAAAATGTAAGTGCAGTGGCGATTGGTGGGACTAAATAAGGCACCCTTTGCTTTTTTCTTTTTAATTAGATCGTCAATTAAATGTAATATGTGCAAAGGTACGCAAGCATATGGAATCACGCGCATACATATATACACACGCACACACGCGTGGAGGAGGAGGAAGAGGAGGAGGAGAAGGAGGAACTAATGCTGAGGAGGATAAGGAGGAGAAGAAAGAGAGATGCTGCTGCTGATGATGAGGAGGAGGGTAATGGAGGGTCGATGATGATGATGAAAGCAAAGATAATAATGATGATGATAATTTTGTGGTGATGCAAATGGTGATGGATATGAGAATACTACTAACGTGATTTTTAATATAAGGACTGCCACCACTAATATTAACAGAATAATGATTAGAATAATAATTATGATAAGATACGCCGCCTTTATGCAAAGTTACACAACCATAGATAATGCGCAGTCAGTCGGAAAATGCAAGTCACGCTTCAGTATTACATTTCAGTGTAAAAAGATCCATAAGCATCTATGCAAGCTAATGATTATGGCACTTTTGTAATAATTCGACGAGAAAAAACAGCCTGCTCGCTTTCAATTATTCTATGTAATTTCACTGCTATTCACTGATTATTTCAAACAGTCGACTCTGTGGGCATCAGGTCGACGGAATCACCAGGGCATAGGCGCCATTTTGTTTTTCGCCGAAATGGAACTCGATCAGGACATTAAATAGGCGTGTTTTATCGATGAATTTCAAATGAATTTCTTGGTGAGTTTTGGAAGCAGAAGACGTCTAATTGTGGGCCAAGGAATGCGTCAATACTTGATGAAATGCGGTTGCGAGAGAGAAAGGGGGGGGGGTGAGGGAGGGAGAGAGGGAGGGTGAGAGAGAGGGAGAGAAAAAAACTCATCTACAAGTCATTTATTTACATGCCCTTCTCTCTCTGTCACAACTACAGTGCTGGGAAACCTAAATAAACAATGATAATAATATATAAATAAAATGAAATAACACAAAGCTACCGGAAAGCGACTGAAAGGGAGGGAGGGAGGGAGATAGAGGGAGAGAAGGAGGGAGATAGAGGGAAAGAGGGAGGGAGGGAGATAATGGTATATAGAGGGAGGGAGGGAGGGAGATAGAGGGAGAGGGGGAGGGAGGGAGATAGAGAGAGATAGAGAGAGGGAGGGAGGGAGGGAGCGAGGGAGGGAGATAGTGGGAGGGAGGGAGGGAAATAGAGGGAGAAAGGGAGGGAGGGAGGGAGATAGAGGGAGAGAGGGAGGAAGATAGAGGGAGAGAGGGAGGGAGGGAGAAAGAGAGAGATAAAGAGAAAGAAAGAGGGAGAAGAGAGAGATAGAGAGAGAGAGAGAGAGAGAGAGAGAGAGAGAGAGGGAGAGAGAGAGAGGGGGGGAGAGAGACAGAGAGAAAGAGGGAGAGAGAGAGGGAGAGAGAGAGAGAGAGAGAGAGAGAGAGAGAGAGAGAGAGAGGGAGGGAGAAGAGAGAGAGAGAGAAAGAGAAAGAGAGAGGGAGAAGAGAGATAGAGATAGAGAAGGAGAAAGAGAGAAAGAGAAGACAGATGAGAGAGAGAAGTGGGGGAGGGGGAGAGAAAGAGAGAGAGAGGGAGAAAGGGATAGAGATAGAGGGGGAAAGAGAGAAAGAGAAGAGACAAAGAGACAAAGAGACAAAGAGAGAGAGAGAAAGAGAGAGAGAGAGAGAGAGAGAGAGAGAGAGAGAGAGAGAGAGAGGGAGGGAGAGAGGTGGGGATAGAGAGAGAGGGGGGGAGGGGGGAGGGAGGGAGGGAGGGAAAGAGAGCGAGAAGAGAGAGAGGAGAAGAGAGAGGGGGGGGAGGGGGGAGGGAAGGAAGGAGGGAGGAAGAGATAGAGATAGAGATAAAGATAGAGATAGAGATAGAGATAGATATAGAGAAAGAGAAAGAAAGAGAGAGAGGGGGAGGGAGGAAGGGAGGGAGAGCGAGAAGAGAGAGAGGGAAAAGATAGAGGGGGGGAGGGAAGGAAGGAGGGAGGGAGGGAGGGAGGGAGGGAGAAAGAGAGAAAGAAAGAGAGAAAGAGAGAGAGAGAGAGAGAGAGAGAGAGAGAGATAAAGAGAGAGGAAGAGAAAGAGAGAGAGAAATAAAAAGAGAGGAAGAGAAAGAGAGAAAGAAATACAGAGAGAGAAAGAGAGAGAGAAATAAAGAGAGAAAGAGAAAGAGAGAGAGAAAGAGAGAGAGAAATAAAGAGAGAAAGAGAGAGAGAGAGGGGGGGGAGGGGGAGAGAGAGAGAGAGAGATAGAGAGATAGAGAGATAGAGAGATAGAGAGATAGAGAGATAGAGAGAGAGAGAGAGAGAGAGAGAGAGAGAGAGAGAGAGAGAGAGAGGGGGGGGGGGAGGGAGGGAGGGAGGGAGGGAGGGAGGGAAGGAGGGAGGGAGGGAGAGAGAGTGGGAGGGAGAGAGAGAGTGGGAGGGAGAGAGAGAGAGGGGGGGAAAGCGAGAATAGAGAGGGAAAAAAGAGAGAAGGGGGGGGAGGCAAGGAAGGAAGGAAGGAAGGAAGGAGGGAGGGAGAAAGAGAGAAAGAGAGAAAGAGAGAAAGAGAGAGAGAGAGAGAGAGAGAGAGAGAGAGAGAGAGAGAGAGAGAGAGAGAGAGAGAGAGAGAGAGATTGACAGGAAGAGGCAGGCAGATAGAAGATAGATTGAGAGTAAGAGGCAGAGAGAGAGAAGAGAGAGGGAGAGACAGAGAAAGAGAGAAAAGAGAAAGGGAGAGGGAGGGAAAGAGGGAGAAGGAGAAAGAGAGGGAGGGAGAAAGAGAGGGAGAGAGAGAGAGAGAGAGAGAGAGAGAGAGAGAGAGAGAGAGAGAGAGAGAGAGAGAGAGAGAGAGGGGGGGGGGGAGGATGCAGGAGAGAGGTAGGGAGAAAGAGAGGGAGATAGAGAGAGGGAGGGAAATAGAATGGGGGAGGGAGGGAGGGAGATATAGGGAGAGAGAGGGAGGGAGGGAGGGAGGGAGAGGGAGTGAGGGAGGGAGGTAGATATAATGAGGGAGGGAGGGAGATAGAGGGAGAGAGGAAGGGAGATAGAGGGAGGGAGATAGAGGGAGAGAGGGAGGAAGATAAAGGGAGTGAGGGAGGGAGAGGGGGAGGGAGGGAGATAGAGGGAGGGAGGGAGGGAGATAGAGGGAGGGAGGGAGGGAGGGAGATAGAGGGAGAGAGGGAGGGAGATAGTGGGAGAGGGAGGGAGATAGATGGAGAGAGTGAGGAAGATAGAGGGAGAGAGGGAGGAAGATAGAGGGAGAGAGGGAGGGAGGGAGAGAGAGAGAGAGGGGCGGATCGAGTCATATTACATGTTCAAACTTTATATAATCACTCGTTATTGACAGTATACAAATCTAAGAAATCAATTGAGACTCACTGTGTTTGTGAGAAAAAGTTAACAGGTATTTCCAATGATTATCAACATATCTCTGTGTTCATTGTTTATTTCTTTGATATCTGGATATATTTCCCGATGTAAAATAAAAGCACGGGCCTCTAGAAACGTATCCCAGGCTTATTTAAAAGCTAAAAGGACGGAGTTCAAAATAACACGACGCGTTGACTAAAGTCTGAACGGCTCTCCCAAGCATTGGAAAAAATCCAACGTGTCGGCACTTTTTCTTGATCTACCAAAGGACATGGCTCAATACGATATAGAGGGAATATTATTTTACAATATAATGCTATCAGAATGAACACTTCAAACTCTATTTTTAAATGATACGTGTGATGACTAACTTTTTTGCTGGTCCTTCCTTGTCTTCCTGTTTAATGAATTGGAATCGATTGGCTGTCGCTGATCAGTAGTCGCACACTTTCGGAGTCAACAGATACATTGAATTGTCTCTGGACAGCCAGTACCTAACAACAACTAGCCCGCCCAATTAGCCTAACCGCGCAACGAGACTGTTTGCCGTTATTTATGCTGGGTGTCAATATAACGGACTTCCCAATTAGCCTAACTGTGCAACGAGATTGTTTACCTACAATTTCTATTTATGCTCTGATGTGATATATTGAATGCACTCTTATAATATGTACATGGTCCTGGCACATTACCCTTGCATGCATCTGGAAATAATATTCTGGTTTATTCTCTTATGTATGGAATATAAACTACACATTTTATATAATTTAAATACTTCCTAACGATTGATCATTAATAAGTACCTAATTTAGCTGTTTTTCATTAACGCGCCTAAGAAATAATAGACTCCTAGAGAGCACATGTGTGTCCGTTGATTCTTTGCTTTGGGTCTTATTTACATTTACCTTTAGTTCTTTTTTATAGTATCCTTCGGGATATAGATTATCTCGGGCATATTAAAAACAATACTGCATTTTCAAAATCAGAATATACATATCATAGACTAATACACAGATAAACGTAAACGTAAACGGAAGGCCTTCGTCAGGAGTGCCGTCAGTGAAACGTTGGTGGACGAAGGAGTGGAGTGTCCAGGCCAAAACTGCCCTGCACCGGGGGTAGGAGAGCCCAGATAAAACCGAGGTAGCCACTGGTGGAGCTATCTTTTATATACTCGGCTCAAATAGAGGCTGCAATAAATAGTTCAAGTGTAAAATAGTAAGACATACAAGACAAAATAAATTAACTTACAATGTGTTCAGATGTGGAGCTCGGAGTAGAGTGGCAAACCATAGAATGGCAACCATCGACGATGGTTGACATGAGGCTTTGGAGGAGTCGAAGCTGCCATCCGAACAGTGGAGGCAAACCAAAGGGACACTTACACCTCACACTCACACCACTTATACACCACACAACACATACGTACAATTATGTACAGCTAAGGATAGTAAAAAACATCACTAAACACCAGAAACCCTTTACAATGCGAACGGTCAGAATCTAAACTTGAATTTCTTAAAGTATATAGAAAACAATACAGTATATACACATACAAACAAATCAAAATACACACATGTGCAATTAATATCTATAGTGTAATTATTATCCAATAATTACACTATGTCCAATTTATATGAAAGGAAATAACATTTTTTTTTAAAGAATGTCCATTTTTATAAATTATTCTTTACTTACACATATACAGTATACACGGGAGCACGTGTGTGTGTGATGTTAACAGTCTATGGACGGTGACTTGGGTAAAATAACAAAACACTAACGTCACATTGCAATCGAACGGAAAGCATTATCCCATGTCCGATTCTCACACGATGACATGTCCATGTTTTTTTGTTTTGTTTTTTTCTGTGTGATGAAACAACAACAATGACAACGTCACAGTGCAATCCATCGACAGTAATTATTCCATACCCGAATTTAACACGAGGACGTGTCCATTTTATGTTTTAGTAATGAAACAACAGAGCATTTTATCGGCCTAATTATTTGATGGATATATCCTCACTCGAGGATATGTCCATGTCCAGTTTTCATATAAGGGATTATATATTATTTAAAGGACATGTCCATGTTTTAAAGGACGTGTCCATTTTTTTTTTTTTTTTTAATTACTCTTTATATGTAAATAAACAGTGTGTAAGACAGTATATGTGCATCTATGATGTTGATAATCTATCGAAATTCACTTGAATAATAAAACAATAACGTCGCAGTGCAATCAATCAGTAATAATTATACCAAGTTCGATTTTCATATTAGGAAATCACTATTTTAAAGGACATTTTTTTTTTTCAACCCATTCGCCCCGAATTTTTGTTCTGCCCCCTGTAGTTTTTGGTGAATTTTGTTACATACAGATGGCTCCACATGTGCTCAGCCGGCAAGGAGTCAATCAGTAGGCCCTAGTTACTGATCCAGATTTCCACATTCCTTGATAGGCGGGAAAATTAATACCATTGCTGTCGATACTGTTATTATTGTTATTGATGTTATGATTATTAATTTTTCATAAAAATATTTTCGATAATGAAATGATACAAAAAACCCTTTTCTAAAGTGAAAGAAAAGGGTAAACAGGTGAGATAGGTAGTTTCTAATAACTGCCTATTTGGTGATTAAGAACTTGTAGAGCCATCTATGTGTACATACAATAAATAAACGTGTATTACAGTGGGCATAGCATGTATTCTTGCCACATGGGGCGAATGGGTTAATGGACGTACATTTAAAAAAAAAATACATTTTGTGTATAAATGAACAGCATACAAGAGAGTATGTGAGCATATGTGATATTAATAATCTACTGTTCATTTAAATAATAAGAAATAATGTCACAGTACAATGAGTCAGCAGTAATTATACAATGTCCGATTTTCATATTAGGAAATATATATTTATTAAACGCGTCCATTATTTAAAGGATATGTTTTTTTTTTTTTTTTTTTTTTTTTTTTTTTTTTTTTTTTTTTTTTTTTTTTTTTTTTTTACAAGATATGTCCATTCATTAAGGGACGTCCATTTTTAAAGAATACTTTTCATAAATAAATGAACAGTGTACAAGGTAGGACGTGTGCATATGCGATGTTAATAATCTATGGAAGTTCAGTTAAGTATAATAAACCAATGACGTCACGGTGCAATCAGTCAGCAATAATTATACCAAGTCCGATTTTCATAATAGGATTTTTTTCAGGACACGTCTTTTTTTTATTACTATATATATATATATATATATAAATGAACAATGAATAAGACAGTGTGTGTGCATATGTAATGTTAATAATCTATAAAAGTTCACTTAAGTAAACAATGCCACAGTGCAATAAGTTAGCAATAATTATACTATATGTCCGATTTTCATATGAGAAAATGCTAATTTTTTAAAGGAAGTGTCCATTTATTTTAAATACTCTTTATATATATATATGAACAGTGTACAATAAATTATGTGTGCATATATGATGTTAATAACCTATGGATGTTCACGTAAGTAAAATATAACAATAACGTCACAGTGTAATTAGTCAGCTATAATCATTTCATGTCCGATTTTCATATCAGGAAAAGGATATGTCCATTTTTTAAAGGACATGTCTAATTATTAAAGGACGTCTATTTTTAAAGATTACCTTCTACATATAAATGAACAGTGTACAAGACAGTATGTGATATTAATTATCTATTGAAGTGAAATCTGTCGTTTCACTTAAGTAAAATAATAAAACAATAACGTCAATCAGTCAGCGATGATTATACCATGTCCATTTTTATATTAGTAATTTTATTTTTATTTTTTATTTTAAGGACCTGTCCATTTTTTTTAAGGGACGACTTTTTTTTAATACTTTATATATAAATGAACAGTGTACAGGATAGTGTGTGTGCATATATAATACTAATAATCTATAGAAGTTCACTTAAGTGAAATAATAAAAAAATGTCACAGTGCAGTCAGTCAAGAATTGTTATACCATGTCCGATTTTCATATTAGGAAATGCCCGGGTTTTTTTTTAAGATTTCCACTTTTCAAAGGAAGTGTCCATTTATAAAAAATGTTTTTTGTATGTAAAAGAACAGGGTATAATACAGTATATGTGTATATGTAATGTTAATAGTCTATAGAAGTTCACTTAAGTCAAGTAATACAAATATTGACGTCACAGTACAATTATACCATGTCCGAATTTCCTATTAGATGTGTATTTTTTAAAGGATATGCCCATTTTTTAAAGAGCGTGTCCATTGAAAAAAATATACTTTTATTATAAATGAACAGTGTACAAGACAGTGATGTTAATAATCAAAACAAAAAATAAAACGTCATAGTGGAATTAGCCAGCAATAATGATATGATATCCGATTTTCATATAAGAAAATGTGTATTTTTAAGGGATATCTTTAAAGCACATGTTAATATTACAAAGGACATGTCCATTTTGTAAAGGCATATCCATTTCTTTAACCCTCTAGAGCCCAGAGTGCCTTGTTGGCAGAAAAAAAATATAAACCAATTTTTTTTTTACTGTATTGGACTCTGATAGAACCAATATGGTGGCATTTTCACATCATTTTATCAATTATGGGAAATATGGTATGTTACATATTTGTAACATTGGGCCTCATGAGTAGATTAATGATCAATATGAAATGTTACACATATGTAACATTGGGTTTTCTCGGTCATTTTTATTCCCTTTTTATATCGGTAATGAAAATGACAGTGTTTTGATTTCAAATTCAATTTATTGTGTTATGATTTTATAAATATATTGCCTTGGACAAAAATATATTAGACAAGCCTTGATAAATTGTTTATAACTTTACTGATCATAACATAAGTACAGAAAATTTGTTGAATATGATTCCACATCCAAAAGCATTAAATTTACTAATATCTAAAAAAAAAGTACATATAATAAGTACTGGTGTACTATTAGTTCCCAAAAGAGGAAATACATATTTCCCAGTGAATTGTTATTTTTGCAAATTAGAAACAAAATTTATCCGACAGACATCCTTTGTTAGTAATTTTTCAGGAACAGTAAATCATTGAAAATTCTTATACAAAAATAAAACAATTATTCTATCATCTATTATAAAATAGTGAACTTCAAATATGACATAAATTTTGCTCATACAAAAAAAAAATGTTTCTCCTTATCTTCATCGTGATTTACCTATTACATTTCCACTAAATATGGAACTCTTTGAAGCAATTACGTTTCTCATTGAAGCAAAGCCTCACATCACATTTCTCACACAGTGTATCTGTTATATTTGTTTGACAAACCTTACAACGACCTCTCTTATCAAATTTGATAGGCCAGTGGGCATACATATCTTTCTGCACATCCACACAAGGACCTTTCTTCAGTTTTCTTGAAGGAGCTGGAGCAGACTCCTTTTGTTCTGTAGAAGGCCGTCCTCGCTTTGGAGCTGTGTTCACTTCAATCAGTGTTGTTGCCACCTGTGCTTGAAAATTTCTTCTTATGAGAATTGACTTCTTTGGAATCTGAAGAAGGGCAGAGTCACGCCTATACAGCAACCAGGCGTTGATCATAGCCATGGTTATGAAATTCCAGAAAAGAGTCATGTACCATCTCCGAGACTTCATGTGATACTTATATTTGGCAAGGAAGCAGTCCAGGTCTATACCCCCCATGAAGCTATTGTACTCTTTCACGGTGAGGGGAATCTGGACCTGGACATGATATCTCTCTCTTTTATCCCATCGGGACACTTGACTTGTTGGTTCTGGGCCAGCGTAAGTAGAAACTAATGTCACCGCCCGTGTATCATGCCATTTCACTGCAACAAAATTGTGATTCTGCTCCACCCGGAAGTCATAACTTCCTCTTCCATGTTTCTTTAGATCAGCATCAGACTCAAGGTTGCAATTGCGGAGACGATTCGGTCTAATTGTCCCCAAATAATGAATTCCATGGTTCTGAAGAGCTTCCAGAAGTGGTATGGAGGAAAAAAAATTGTCTGCATAGACTTTATAGTTTTTATTATCAGAAAGTGTGGAAGAGAGTTTTAGAACCACATCTGCAGCAACACCTAAACTACTCGTGTCTGAAGTGTTGCCTCTTTTACCTTGATATATATCAAAATCATACAAAATTCCACTTGCTCCAGCTCTAGCCCAAATTTTACAGCCCCATTTGTGAGGTTTGCCTTTCATATATTGTTTTATGCCACTGAAACTACCTTTGAAGGGGATCATCATCTCATCAATGGAATTGTGCTCCTCTGGTGTGATTTTCAAACACTGAGCTCGGAACATATCTGTCCATGGCCTTATTTCCCAAAGTTTGTCCATTTTGACAGCATCAGTACATGTGGAGTTGTCCACAAAATGAATCGACTGGAAACGGTTTCTACTCATTATGTCTGTTACAGGGGCATACCTAGTGTCATTTTCCCAGTAAGCACGAACACCAGGCATTTGTACAATGCCCATCCTGAAGTACATGCCAATTACTTGTTCAAGTTCTTTTTTTGAAATATCTATAGATTTGCCTTTTTTTTTTTTGTACACTGTACAAATTTGTATTTTGTACAACTATATCTAGCATATCATCAGTGACAAATTCCTTGAAGTACTGATACGGTGAGCCCACTTTTCCATCTGATGGAGGAATGAAATTCTCTCCTGAAAAAGATGTGTCTGGGACATCTTATGTTTTCTTGCGCCAGCAGTAGACACTTTTGTTAGGCCTTCCTTTGCTGACTGGTGCAGCAAAACTAGATAATGGTTCATCATCAGAGGAACTGAAGTCATCATCACTGCTAACATCTGTAGGAATTCTAGCAGGTACAAATGCGATGTCATCATCATCCCCACTACCTGCAGCAAAGTCACTCGTGTCGGCATCAATGATGTCTAGTATTTCATCGATACATAGACTACGTCGTGAAGCCATTATCTGTAAATAGAACAAAAAAAATTGCAGACATAAATACAAATGTCAGTATGGCATAAGGTACACGTAAGGGACCTCCATTTAAGAAATTACTCTTTATATATACATGAACAGGTACAAGACAGTCAGTATATGTGTATATGTGATATTAATAATATATGGAAGTTAACTTGAATATTAAAAATAACGTCACAATGCAATCCGTCAGTAATAATTATACCATATCCGATTTTCATATTAGGGAATGTCTAATGAAATATATAAGTGAACAGAGCACAAGACAGTATGTGTGTATATGTGATGTTAATAATCTATTAAAGTTCACTGAAGTAAAATAATGAAACAATAACGTCAAGGTACAATTAGTCAGCAATAATTATACCATGTCCGATTTTCATATAGGGAAATGTTTTTTTTTTTTTTTTAAGGAAATTTCCATTCTTTAAAGCATATGTCCATTTTTTCTAAGGACATGTCCATTTTGTAAAGGTATGTCCATTTTTTAAGGCCATGTCCATCTTTAAAAATTTACTCGTGTGTATGTGTGTATATATATATATATATATATATATATATATATACGTATGAACAGTGCACAAGACAATATGTGTCCATATGTGATGGTAATAATCTATGGCAGTTCACTTAAGTAAAATACTATAATACTATTTCAGCAATCAATAGGCTATGATTATACCACGTCCTGTTTTCATATAAGGTTATGTCTATTTATTAAAGGACATGTCCAATTTTTAAAGGACGTTTTAAAAATTATAATATTTTACATAATTTATTTTTTGTTGTTTCACTGACATTACATTTGGTTTATTGAAGATTTTGGACATTTTTATACACTCAAGTTTGTGTGTGTGTGTGTGTTACTGATGGTAAGTTGGTTAACGATTGGGGCTACTATAATGTGTTGATCTGAAACGCAGTTGCTTATCTTAGTCTGTCTTTTTAATGTTCCTAGATATTAGTTCTGTATTTTTTGTTGCTCCTTAAGTAGGCTACCATGTTCAATTTTAGGTTTGATGTATATCTTATTAGCAATTTTTTTTTTTTTTCTTTTTTTTTTTTTTTTGCTCCATAATGTAATTATTATTATTATTTTTTTTTTTTATAATGATTATTCCATCTCATATTTCTATTAATGTTTTCTACCATTTCAGTCTGAGGGCTTTCATAATACTTGAGTTTTATTTCCTTTACTTTTCTGCAGAGTAGAGGATAGGTTGAGAAAAGGAGAAGGGCAGAAGGGGGGGTCTGATTTTGGTGTATCAGGGCAATGGAAGAGCAAATACGGGAGGAAGGTGCAAGGCAATGCGGGTATTTAAGGGAAGAAAAAGAGAAGAGAATCCGTGTGGACAGAGAGAGGAGTTGGTAGGAAAGAGATGTGGTAAAGGTGGGATAAATATTGTGGGACATATAGTTTAGAGAGAAAAACTGATGAAAACGTACATAGCTTCTGAGAGAGAGAAGGGCATGGTGTCAAGAGAGGGATGGTAGGCCTAATTCAACGTTTAGACACTCAACTGTAGAAGAGCAGGTGTCTTGGGCTAAATGTAGACCACAGTGATAGATAGCATCAAGGTGTGTAATACCGGAGAGGTAAAGGCAGAAGGGAAGATATGGCAGGTATAGTCAAGAGTGGTGAGGATCAGGGTGGTATGAAGATGGACTGAGGGTTTTGCAGTATGAACCCCAGGATATATGGGGAAAGAGTCGGTAGGAGTCGGAGGTGGCAGCAAGTTTTTTCGTTAATGCAAAGGATACGAGTCAAAAATGACACCAAAGAATTTGCCTGAGAAGGGGTGTGGAGTGGAGAATCATATTGAGTGGAGGTTGGGGACTTACACATGATCGAGAAAAATGAATGGTGAGGGATTTGGAGATAGAAGAGCAAAAGTCAAAAGCCAAAAGTGGCCCAAGAAGACTATCAGCAGACTAACAGAAAGTAGGTATGGAAGGGCCCAAGGCATAGAGGGAAAATCATCTACATAATGAAAGACAATGTGGTGATAATGCCACTGCCTTGTGGAACACCTTGAAGAGGCATATTTGTAGTGGGACTAGTCACCCACTCCTAATACGTCGGTCCTCCCCCCTTTGGTATGACAGTCCATGGCTCGTTTCAGAATTCAATGAACCCAATTGATAATGGGCACCGAGAATTAAGTTTTATTATCCTTTTATGTCGTGTATCTTTATCAACTTATCCCTCGTGGTGGAAATGCGGGGTGCCGCCCGTAAGTATTATATGCACATGTACGTGGGCTTAGCTACGTACATGCTAAGATATTTATTGCCATTCATGCCCAGTAATTTGTGTGAGGACATTATCTTACCAGGCAGATAGTGTCACATATAATGTATTGTAACTGTGGCCCGTTTTCGAAATATAACTAGATGGCGTTTGATAGTGACGTCATGCTAGTGGTTTGCTATGTCGTCATTTGTGATGTCACAAACCGTGACAAGGCAACCACTCACGGGTATCCATGTCGACGAGACGGTAGCTAATACCCTGGCTAGGGGGCGCAGATATCCCCAGGTACTTTGGGAGTACCGGCAGATCTGGTCTCGCCTCCTTAGCGCTCGGAATTCGCTGCTTTTATCAACAGAGTCACGGTTAGTACTGTGTGTTTTACCGGGAATTCACCACTAGATATGTTTGAGGCCTTAGTGACTGGTGCAAGGGTGGTGATCTTGTAAGTTAGGGACTAAGACGAAAATAAACAGGCAAGCAGCATATTGGTGTTCCTCATTTCCCTCGGCTAATTAGTGATGGCTATCTTCAATGTGGATATAAAGTACTCATGGATTGCTGAGGATATAGATATATAAGTAAAGGAATAATGAAGTACAACTTAAATGTAATCATTTCACATATTAACATTAATTGAACTTTTCTCTAGTTATGCGAGTGCCGTGGCCTGAACTCCTTCACTCATCCCACTTTGGTCGCTACCGCTTACATGCCCGGTGTACGATGCGTGGGTGGCCAGGGGATACTCGCACCAGGTAAATTATGGTATAAGGAAGATGCAGATCAGGTCTCCAAGGGACATTGACCTGGAATTGTCCCGGTATCAGATAACGTAGCCATACTGCGTTACTTTTACCTTACATATTTAATGTAGAATGTACAATTGGAAATCAAAGATTTGATGAATACACTCATGTTCCCTCAAACGCCATGAGATTGCTGAATATATATCAAAGAAAATAGATAATACAGAGTCATGGCTTGCAAAGTTAAATGTGACATAATTTTGAAAATGTGCAGAGGGTCAGCTGTGATCTGAACAAGGCAGAAGCCAAATTGGGATAAACAGAGAAGCTGTGGGGTTCAAGGTAACACGTTAAGCGGAGGTTTATTACTCTTTCTAAAAGTTTACATAACCAACTAGTCAAGAGCAGTATGGGATAGTTGTCTTGAGGGAGGGTGCCGGATTTATTGGGTTTAAGGAAAGGTAGGGTAAGGGCTTCAAGCTAGTAAGAGGAAAGTTTCCAGGCGTCCAAACATTGTTGAAATTGCCTGTAGGAAGAATAAGGAGGTAAGTGGAAGGAGCAAACAGTAATGTATAATGCCAGGGCCTTCATGTGTGCTTTTGGCACGATTATAAAGTAGAAAGGAGTCCAGCTGAGAAAAAGAAGGCATTAGAGGACTGTAGATGGGGAGATGGGAGTGCATTCTTTGCCTGTTTTAAAGCGTGAAAAGTGGGCGGAAAGGGGAGAGTCACTACTGACCTCTCTGAAATAGTTCAGTAGCAGTTAGAAATGATCAGAGATAAAGGTCTTATGGATACATGGATGGGGGAGGGGCAGGTTGTGATAGAGCTTCGGATTGTGCGGCAGTCTAGCAGATAGTCTTTTATAATTGATTAGGGCTAATAATTGGCTGCTGCACACTTAGTGGAAGAGAAGGATAATAGAAGACCAGTTTGTTCTATCAAAGCACCAGGTTGAGAAGCGGAACATAGGAAGAAGGAGAAAGGGAAATAAGAAAGCAATTACTAAAAGGGAGGTGATCTACTGACCAATGACAGTCTAGATCAATGGTTCCCAAACTTTTCCAGGCTGGCACCTCCTTGGCTTCCAGGTTTATTCTCCTCACATTCACATGCGAACACACTTTTACATATACTTTGGTATGCTTCAAACTAAAAACAGTAAGATTAAAAACATATATTACACAAATAAAACTTAATTTAGTAAACCAATCTAATCAGCATTTTTAGCTGTGTCAGCAATATAGAAGGGTAAATCAACATCTCACAAGTAACAATAGTAATATAGTTAATGGTCAAAGCATGAAAAGGTTTGGTATGCATGTCAAAGTGGGTGTAACAGTCTGAACTAAGAAGGATAAGGTCAGTATTATTGAGAAAATGCTCCAGGGAATGGCCCAGAGAGTTCATAGCGGAATCACCCCAAAGTGTATGATGACAATTGAAATCACCAATTATGAGGAGACGTGGTTGGAGTTGACAGAGTAAGGTTTCAAAGGCTATAAGGTCATTAGAAGGGGAGAGGGAAAGGTAAACTGAAATAATTGTGATCCAGCAGAGAAAGATATGTATAACTGAGCACGGGAGTGTTTCTTGAAGGATGGGTATAGAGGCGACAATGATAGTGAGAGATGTTACAAAATGATAATTGGGAATCAGTACTGGACGATAAAGTCTCTTGGAGACAGACACCGGATGGATTACAGGACAATAGGAGGTAATGAAGGTTTGGTCTGTAGGAACGAAAACCTCAAATATGCCACTGTAGAAGAGCCATTGTAAATAAATCAATGGGTTATGAACACAAACATATATATATATATATACATACACAAACATATATGTGTATGTGTATGTGTGTGTATATATATATATACAAATATGATTTTTATATGTATATGTATATACATATATATAAATATATTATGCATATATATATATACATATATTTATATGTATTTATATATAAATACATATATATATACATATATGTATATGTATATATATATATATATCAATCTCCAAGCTGAAGAGTAGTAAAGCAGCAGGTGTTGTGGCATCCCAGCTAAACTGTTAAAGGCTGGTAGAGAACCTATGGCAAGGGGTTTGCATGCCATTCCCCTGACTTGCTGAGGGGTGTGGTCATCCCTCTCTGGAAGGGGAAAGGGGATCGGTGGGACTGCAGCAATCACCGAGGCATTACACTACTCAGTATACCAGGCAAGGTACTTGCATACATCCTACTGAGACGTATCAGAGAACATCTGCTGAGGCACCAGAGGCCGGAGCAATTTGGATTCATTCCCGGTAACGCCACAATATTCTGGCGCTTCGAGTCATTGTAGAGCGCCGTCATGAGTTCGGACGGGGGCTGCTCGCAGCTTACATTGACCTCAAGAAGGCGTTTGATAACGTGCATCACAAATCACTCTGGGAGGTCCTGAAACTAAGAGGAATTCTAATAAGGATTATTGGATTAATAGTGAACATGTATACAGACATTGAAAGTGCTGTAAAGTGTGGTGGGGGCCTGTCAAGCTTCTTCCTTGTTAGTTCAGGTGTGAGGCAAGGCTGTGTTCTTGCACCATCACTTTTCAACACTTGCATGGACTGGGTAGAGCTCCTGTGCAAAATCACTGTGAAGCAACTTTGGGCAATATCAAGGCAACAGACCTTGACTTTCCTGATGATGTTGCTATTCTATCTGAATCTATGGAAACCCTAGTGGCAGTTCTTGATGCATTTACCATGAAGTGAAGCCCCTCGGATTAGCAGTCTCCAAGACCAAGATCCATGATTTTGGGGGCCTAACAGGAGACCCTGTTCAGTTGGTACGTGCTTGCAGTGAAAACGTCGAAGTCACATGGAGTCACATGGAGCTATATATATATATATATATATATATATATATATATATATATATTTTTTATATATATGTATTTATGTATATATTTATATAGATATATAGAAAGATATATAAATATATGTACATACATATTATATATATATATATATATATATATATACATATATATATACATATATATAAATATATATATATACATATATATACATATATATATAAATATATATATATATGTATATATATATATGCATGTATATGCATATAAATATATATATATACATATATATAAATACATATAAGCATATGTATATATACATATATATCCATATATATAGTAATATTCAAATAAATGTATATATATGAATATATAGAGAGATAGATAGATATAGATACTGATATATGTATATGTTTATATATGTATACACACATACACATATACACATGCATGCACGCACATGCACACACATACTCACACTCATTATATATATATATATATATATATATATATATATATATGGGA